>NC_057802.1:455638309-455705995 GCF_018294505.1 Triticum aestivum | reverse complement strand
ACTAAGACTCCATCTCTCTCTCTCACACACACACACACAAACACACACACACACACACTAAGACTCCATCTCACACACACATGCTCTAGGCAGAGCATTTGTTCCTACCACCCTTCATCCAACCTTACCCGTATGATAAACAATCACCTTAATTTACTTGTATAACATGGACAAATTCCACTTTACTTTAGTAGTTAGCAAACTTATCATCTGTACCCTTATAAAAAACCGAGTTGGCGATGATGGTGTGCCTGCCATCTTGTAATATAGACCGTCTAATCTATATCTGATGGATAGAAAGCAAACTATGATAATTTTACAAAAGATATACCCGCACTTCTCTCCACATCCTTATCTCCCACAACCTCATTGTTGAGGAATTAAAAAAGAAAGTCTCTGGAACAATCTAGCATGGTGGCCGCTGCCGCCTGCCGGCGCCGTCCATCCCCATGCCTCCACCCATTCCGACCACCATTCACCACCACGCTCCACTCCTCCTCACCTTATCTCTCATCTTTCATTTTTTCGATGACATTCTCGAGATACCAGTTTTCCGATAAAATTCTCAAAATATCATTAGTTTTTACACATGGGATTACTCCTGCATGGGTAAATCACAACAGATGTTTTCTAAACAAAATGCATATTGATGTTCCGTGCAATGCACAAGCATCTTGCTTGTAATTATATAACGCAAATCACGAGCAGGAACTGACATTTTTTTACACAACCACGTTAACATGGCCACGTAAATCACTAGCTAAAGTAAATACCATTATACTTATATCCCGATGCAAAAGGTTGAGTACATGTACGAAGAGTAGAGTCGCACACACGCACTCTGTCTCTCAGAATCTCTCTCTCTCACACACACACCAGTTACGTGACGCCCACTTAAGCAGACACGTATGTTACAATTTGTGCACCCGCGGGTACACGTGATGCTGCGCATTTATTTAAGCCGGACGGAGAACCCAAACAGTAGATGCATTCATTCCCCTCCCGCCGCCTCTTCTCTGGTCGCTGTCGCCCGGTAGCCATGGCCAGGCCGAAGGTAACAACATACGCCATACTCCTGCCGGAGCGGCGCTTTAATCTGGAAATTGTAGTGGTCATGCATGCATCTTTTTGTGCTAGCACTCCTATATAAGGGTTGACCGGTCGCTTCCCGCGGACGTGCGCGGGCAGTGGAAGAGGAAGGAGAAGGGAAGCGGGCTGTGGAGAACGTTTTTCACCACAATTTCTTAGGAAAATGAGTGCAATAATTGAGTAGTTTTGCAAACTACCAGTACTACACCTGAAATGGTTCAAAACCTATACTCCCTTGCTAGTGCGCGCTTCCCGCGTGAAATGGTCAGCGTCGCCCTAGAGCGTCAGTGCCGCATTAATGCCTGGCCAGAGCAGAGGCGACCTCTCACTGGCGTCGGCTTTGAAGCGGCGTGACGGCCGAGAGAGCGCCGCTTCCCGGTGCATGCGACTGCTCTACATCGAGGCTGGCCATAGGCCCTGTTTGGATCCATGGGTTAGAGTTAGTTTGAGCTAGTTGGGGCTCAAATAGCCCTAAAGTATCCAATCATGAGGGTTTAAATTGGAGCAAGTTGCACCGAACCCACCAAAAAAAACTATCCCACCCAAGAGGTGCTAACTGGAGATAGTTCTCATTGGGACCACTGAAAAATCACTTTTCTCTATCCATCAAGTGCATTTATTGTCAATATAACCCTGTCACCCAAACACCTCTTTGGCTACAGTTAGTTCAGGGTTAGTCATGAGTTAGTCTAACCTCTAGCTAAGTTAGAGTATCCAAACAGGAGCAGTATAGGACATGCAAGTTGCTCAAAGCATACAGTCAAATTAGTACGTGAAAGGATTTTTTTCTTTTTAAAAACGGAACGTGAAAGGAATTTTTTTTAGAATGCTCTTGGCATGTCGCTAACATGTGATGAGTTAACCGACCTCAATAGACGGCAAAAACGCCAGCCCGCCGCACTTTGAGAGAGACGAGGAGGGAGAAGCGATATGGGCTGCTGGATTACTAGAGATAGGTGTCGCACGGAAGCCAAGAAGTATGGTGATAGCATGGGTTAGCCATGTACTAGTATGATGTAACTACACCGGGCTGCCATGTTTCGTACTCTTCCAGTCCACTTTGGAGATGATTGGTTGATTTTATATCGCTGAATAATATAAAATATTATGAGTGCAGACGCTCCACCACAAGGTTCCTTGCTCCTTCTCGGTTGTCGGGAATCTATGTTCTTCCACTCTATTTTTTTACGTGAGCTTTGTTCATCCTTTTGCCAACACGCGAGACATCTAGCATCAAGGTGCACTTGTCATGCAAGGATCGTTCCATCTATATGAAGAACACGTTGGACTGTTAATACGAGATGGACATGTACCCAGGAGTGGACGTGCGAACCTGTGTAATGTAGCGTAGTAAGTGAAGTAGAAAGGCATAAATAGTATGAACATGCGTGGCATATAGGCATTTGTCTCTTACTACCACTAAATGTTGTACGTGCAATGCCCGGTGATATTATGGAGTACGTGACTAAGTACTCTACTACTACTATATTAATTGGAGGCACATATTAGGTTTTATATTTGTTTACGTGTATGCCCCGAGACCTTCCAACTAGACGTGTCTTTCTCTCTGGGTCGCACTTTGTATCGTTCATACCACTAGTACAGTAGTACTACTACGTGTGGTCTCCGACCCAGAAGTGGAGACGCTCTACCACGCTGTTCATGTCCCACTCCTTTTGCTGACATGTGGGACATCCAGCACGTGCCGTGTGTTTGGCACTCCTTCGTCGTAAGAGTTGAAACGCTAGCATTCATCAGAAATAAAAAATAAATATAAATCACCAGTGATACTATACCACGCGGTTTCCTTGCTCCTCGATATCGGAAAGAATACTTCTGCTCGCCGACATGTGGGACGTCGACCATCCTGGTCTACTTGCCATGCCCGCAGAACTCCAAGGGAGAGTCACCCCGGTCGTCGCGCCGCAGTAATTACTAATGAGCCGTCAAATCACAGGCCCAACCTTTCCCACTGTGAAGTTGCTCGGACGAAGGAACCATCATGACTTCATTGAATTCCGCTTCTTGAAGAAAACTACTGTACCAGCAGTACTGCTAGCTACAGTAGTTACTCCAGCAGAGGCCTCCTTTGGTTCATAGGATAGGAATTTTATAGGAATATGAAAATCATAGGAAGTGAGATGACATGCATCTCGATTCCTATAGAGAAAGAGATGTCATTTGATGCATAGGATAGGAATTTTTCCATTGAGTCTAGGCTAATGTACTGGTAATTTGCTCTAAAAAGTACAGTAGTAACTAGTAGTACTGGTACATGCTCGTAATTAATGAAACAAACGTATGGGCGACACAGACACACACACTAACTACTAGTATACTACTACTTCTCACATGCTGGCCAGACGCCGTCGTTCTCCTTCCCGGCTTTGTCGGCGACACCCCACCGTGCTTGGATCTCCGCCGACCTCTCCGCAGCAGCGCGTGCGTCCTCTTCTTTCTTGCGGCAGCGGGCCTCTCTTTTCTCGAGTGCTTTCTGACTTTTCCGCTCCCTCTGTGCGACGTTGGCCGCCTCTTGCTCACCGCCCATTCGGCCTTGGCAGCTTCAAATTCCGCCCACATAGGTCTGAGGTCGCGAGCGGCGATGAACTCTGCACGGCGGGATGCCACCGCTTCCCTACCATTTTATGTGCGGTCGTGGGCGGCGAGGAACTCGGCGCGGTGGGATGCCATCGCTTCCTTACCGGTTAGTGTGCGGCGCGGTGGCATGAACGATGCTTGGTGACAGCTCTGGTGGTCGTCGAAGGCTAGCTTGCGACAAGAGCGGTTGCATGGACGCCTGGTTGTCAATACGTGCCGCATACGCTTCAAAGGCTCGTCATCCATGAGTTCACATTTTACCACCACGCCAGCGTCTGACCGCCCTGGCCTACCGAAACCCCTTCCATCGCTAGCGCGCGCTTCCCGCCTGAAACAATCACCGTCTCTCCAGAACATCAATGCCGCATTCACCGGCCTTAACTGCAGGTGCAGTTGGCGTGTCACTGACATGCGGGCCAGATTCCCGTTGGGCCCACATGTCAGTGATACAACGCACCTGCGGTTAAGTCACTGAAGCAGCGTCCGCATTCACGCCCGATGCAACCTCTGACTGGCGCCGGCATTGCAGCAGCGCGACGGCCGAGAGATCGCCACCCGCGCGGCATCCCGGTGCAAGCGACTGTTCCGCTTTAACGACACCACAACTATCCTTCCGTCTGCCGCCCACATTAATGACACGCGGCTGCCGAAGAACCTACTACGGCGCCAACCGTCCATCCGTCTGCCGCGGCTCGTTGCCATTCGCCCGCTATATTAACTTGAGTCCCAGCTCCTAGCCATAGCCAAAGACCCACACTCATTCTCCTCCGGTCCCTTCCTTCTGTTGGCACCACTCCAACCATGGCCTCCTGGCGCTCCAAAGCTCTCTTGGATGTACTGTCACAGGAGCAGACGAAGGACATCGGCGGCCCCGCTCCGGGCGCGCTACAAAGCTCTCTTGGACGTACTGTCGCAGGAGCAGACAAAGGAGATCGCCGGCTCCCCCCACGCGCCCTCCGCCGCCACGACCACGAAGCCGACGCGTGTGCGGGCGCAGCCGGCGGCGAGGAAGAGTAGTACACGGTGGGTGGCCGCCGCTCTGTTCCCAGGAAGGCCACCGCTCCTCCACTCAGTCAATGCCAAGCTTGGTAGGATAAACATCGGCGGCCGATTAGTCGCTTGACGGCGACGTGGAGGCGGAAATTTTCAGAACCTTGTGCTCCGGAGGAGGAGGTTATCAAGGCGGATGAGGAGGAGTCAAAGGCAATAGCCGGCTTTCTCAGGTTCATGGCCGGACATGGTGGTCGAGCGCCGGTGATCGTTTAGATTAGGTTTACAGTAGGTTTTAGTATGGTTTGTGCGAAATATGTAGTGAATTTCGTCCAGTTTATAGGAAAAGTTTTCGAAATGTAATGAATTTCATCTGGTTAATTTGAAATTTGCTTTGTTTGCACGAATTTCGTCCGGTTAGTTCATATAGGTGTCAAAAGGTATGCGGGCAGCATTGGATGGCATCCATCAGTGTCCACGGACAGATGCCGGTGTAAATTTGAGGGCCAACACTGGAGATGCCCTAAGTATCACTAAATGTTGTACGTGCAATGCACGGTGATGTTATGGAGTACGTGCCTAAGTACTCTACTGCTACTATATTAGTTGGAGGCACATATTAGCTTTTATATTTGTTTACGTGTATGCCCCGAGACCTTCCAACTAGATGTGTCTTTCTCTCCAGGTCGCACTTTGTATCGTTCATACCACTAGTACTACTACGTGTGGTCTCCGACCCAGAAGTGGAAGAAGTGGAGACGCTCTACCACGCTGTTTTTTTTGCGCTGGGCTCTACCACGCTGTTCATGTCCCACTCCTTTCGCTGACATGTGGGACATCTGGCACGTGCCGTGTTTGGCACTCTTCGTCGTAAGAGTTGAAACGCTAGCATTCATCTGAAATAAAAAATAAATATAAATCAGCAGTGATACTATTTTTTGAAAAAATTATCCTGGTCTACCCTGGTCGTATCGCAGGCCCAACCTTTCCCACTGTAAGTTGGTCAGACGAAGGAACCATCATGACTTCGTTGAATTCCGCTTCTTCAAGAAAACTTACAGTACCCGCAATACTGCTACCACACGCGAAGACTGGACGGCACTGTACCACGTCATATCACTGAAACCCACTAGGCCATCCTAAAAAAACCACTAGGCCAAACTAGCCGCCTATAGGTCATCTATTTTGGAACGGAGGGAGTACGTCTCTGTACTGCTATGATTTTCTGTTGTACGTATATGAACTTTTGCTACGATTTTCCTACCCTATGAACCAAATGAGGCCTGAATGTATCCGTGTCGACTAAGCCTACAATTTTAGGAGCTTGGGCTATTGACCGATCGATGACGGATAAGTATAAGCGTACCACGAGCTCATCAGCCCCAACGTTTCTCTTCGATGAGTGTTTCGCAAGTACTATAGCTCGCACAGTAGCTAGCCTACTAACACCAAGAATCATCAAACAAGCCCTGCTGATATGATAAACAGTTCAAACTTACATCTAAGCATGCCATATATTACATCAAAAGCTGGTGAGGATACATCTGTTTCCATAACTCGGAGAGGGTTCGCATGATTCACTATCAAACAAAAGTAGCAAGTACCGCCCACACAAGACAGTGCACTAGCACTAAGATGGTTTGATAACACGCATCGTTATGGTAATTAAACACAGGGCAATGCATACTACCCTGAAGGATTAGTGCGACCAACTATTTCTTGTCATCGATCTCTCGGGCAATGACCACAACACGGACAACGGCATGGGAATCGATCTCTGGGGCGATGTCCACAGGACTGACCGCGACATCGGAATCGATCTCTGGGGCGATGTCCACAGGATGGACAGCGGCATCGGAATCGATCTCCGGGGCGATGCAAACAGGACATACCGCGACATCGAAAATGATCTCTGGGGCGTTGTCCACAGGACGGGCCGCGACATCGGAATCATCAAGGACGTCCACCGGCACCTGCACAACCCTAACATATTAGCAAGCACATTGCAAATAATCAAAAACCACAACTATGGTAATAAGCCATTATTTTTTACCTTGTGCAGCTCACCGGGGGATCCCATCCCTCCGGGGGCCATCTCCTCGTCCTCGATGGGGGCCATCACCTTGCCGGGCAAATACTGCTTCTCAACGGCGACTATCTCCTCAAACTCGGCCTTGAGCCTCGCATAGGTGGCCATTAGAGTTTCTGGGGTAGGCACGGTGGGGCCCTTGCTGTTCTTCCAACTTTCTTTGAGGAGTTCGTCCGCCAACGTCGTCAACTCTTTGGCCAGTGCTTGTTTCTTGGAGTTCTTCGTCTCCATGGGTTGGCCCGCCAACATGGTCAACTCGTAGGTCGGTGCTCGCTTCCTGGAGATCGTTGTCTCCAGTGGGTTGTCCGCCGGCAACTCTTTGCCTAGTGCTCCAGGATCCATCAATGAACTGACAAACAAAAAGGAATCGAAAGGAAACCAAAATCACAATGAAAACGGGAAAAGAATAGGCTGTGAGAATCAGTCGGTGCTTCGCAAAAAGAAGATTCTTGGAATGAAAATATAGCAGCATCACTGATTGGCCCACCTTTCCTTCGTCGGTACAGAAGAAAAATGGCATAAGTGAGTAGCCTGGAGTGAGGTTTTCTTCAAGAAAGGGGCGAAAGGATTTCAACGAGCATTCCAGTGAAATGATGGTTGCTTCGTCCAGTCCAACTTCGAGGCCACTTCGAGGCCAGTTTACCACTGCTGGTAAAGGTGTGGGTCGGGTCATGATGGCCACACCGGGGTGACCAGTGAGTTTTGACTGTAGCACCTCACTGTGATTTGGTGGATGGCACGCGGGCTGGATGCTTTGATGTCCCGCATGTAGATAGAGCCGCTAAACATATAGGAGTGCTCAATATTGTGCACCGCGACCAAGGCGGAGAGGAAAACGAGAGAACTACGTAATTAATGCATGAGTTTAATTAGGGTAGTTTTGTAAAGTACGAGATACATTCCTCCAATCGCAAAATGCCTTGGTTGATGAGATTTGAGATTTGAGCCCTATAAACCGGAAGGGAGGGAGTACTTCACGCGGTGTAGTCTAGTCACTTGTTGAAATCTCTAGAAAGGCAAATACTCCTTTCCGGTTTACAGGGCTATACTAGCAAGTACTAGTACTACAATAGTGGGCTCAAATAGCAATTTTGTCTCATGCAAGAGCCTGGCTATATGCGTGCTCCAAGGCTCCGCACCACGCCCCACCCCGACACAAAGACTGCCACGCGAGCATTCGCAACTGCCATGTTTGGGTTGCGCTTGGCTCTTCGCATTCGAGAAGACGAACAATGATGTTACTACTACTGCTTCTACAGTATCGAATCCACTGCTGCATGTCCGTCCACCGTGAGAGGGAGGGATAGCTTGTTGTAGTACTATAAGCAAAAGCCTGTCCTCGTCTGTGAGCCACCGCGCGCATGGGAGAGGGAGAAGGCGTGTAGTAGTAAAATCAAGCTTCTCCTCGTTGTACAATTTGACGCAACACATCATAGCACTGGCCCCACATGGTTGCCTCTAAACTTGGCTGAAAGACCTGCAGTGTACAATACTCCATTTGCTGCAACCTCTAACATTTACCCCACCACAAATTAAAATATATATTCCTATCTTGCCCAGATGAGTGTGCAAACTAGAATCACCAGGATGACAGGTAGGGCCAGAAGATTATTTTAATCAAAAAAGCTTCGAGACGGCCTCATAGCATGGAGCCGACCCTAATGATTTTAAGCTTACAGGCACGGTACACGCTATCCTAGACTACTCTACACATGAAACTGCCACACGAGCGTCCGGGTTGCGCTTGGCTCCTCGCCTCTTCGGGAAGTCGAACAATGATGGAGTACTACTGCAGTGGAGGAGTACTACAGTATGCTTCTGGCCCTCTGACACTGAATGAACTGCTGCATGTCCACCGCGTGCGGAAGGGAGAGCGTGTAGCGAAAGCTTCTCATAGTCCTGCCAGCCACCACGCTGATGCGTGAGGGAGGGACGCAGCTTCATTGACTTACTACTCCTGCCTTTGCATCTATGACAGGTGGGCCCAACAGGTGGGTGGCCCACCTGTCATGCAGCCAAAGGCAGGTGCAGTTAAGGCACCGGAGCTCAGTCCGCGAGGGAGAGGGCGTTGTAGTAATCAAACTTCTCGGTCTTGTACGAGTTGACGCGACACATCAAAGCACTGCACTCGATATATTTCAATAATTTGAGTTTACCGATGCATTAATTACTCCCTCCATTCCTAAATATAAGTATTTTTAGACATTTCAAATGGACTACAACATACAGATGTATGTAGACATATTTTAGAGTGTAGATTCACTCATTTTGCTTCGTATGTAGTCACTTGTTGCAATCTCTAAAAAGACTTATATTTGGAAACGCAGGGAGTACAACACATGCATGCATGCCGTGACTTTCCTTTTGATACTTGCATGTGTTGATTTGATGTACCTTGCCAAATTTTGACTATAAATTTAACTAACCAAATGTTCATGCATGTCACAAAAAATTACGGGGCTGTTTGGATTGTGACTATGTTTGTCTTATGTTGCCACATTATTTTTGCCACACTTGACACACTTGCCTAACTTGAGTTGCTCAAATTGTTAGACACACTTTGGCTTGCCTAAGGGAATCTTGCCACACTTTTTGTGTCTATGACATGTGGGGTTCACTGCTAAAAAAAAAACTTGTCTTAGGTGTGGCTAGAACCAAACACCCACCTAACTTGGTCAAATTTGCCTAAGGTGAGGTGTGGCAAAGTGTGGAAATATGTGGCTGGAAACCAAACAGCCCCTACATCATTGAAAACTATGTTCAAATACTAATCAAATGATATAATTTTTGTTAACATGCACTAACATTTTGTTAGTTAAATCTTTGGTCAAAATTTAGCACCAATTACAAAGGGGCCCAATTAATATTATACTCTCACATTTTGTTTTGAGGATACTCCCACATACTCCCTCCGTTCCCAAATATAAGTCTTTTTAGAGATTCTAACAAGTGACTACATAGGGAGAAAAGAACGAATCCATACTTTAAAATATGTCTACATACGGAGCAAAATGAACGAATCCATACTTTAAAAAGACTTATATTTAGGAACAGAGGGAGTAGAAAATATAAATAATAATGCATGTTGGGGCAGCCCACGTTTCCGATAATCTTAGCCGTGGGCTTGTTCACAATTTTTACGAGGGGGTGGTTGTTCATTTAATGGAGGGTCTTGTACCAGACTTGAACGATACAAAGTGCAACCTGGCACACCGTAACACCACTTGGAATAAGCGGGTAGCTATCTCAAAAAACAATCAACAACTAAAAAAACGGTGACCTGGCACGTACACAATTTTAAACGATTGTTTTGATGGAGTGAAAAAGGAAAACTACCCCACTACGTATATATAGGCCGGAGCCTCCGCGCTTGCTTGCTAGGGTTGCTCTATTCACACACTCTCATCCTCTCCCGATCTAAACAAGATAGCGGTGGTAACACTGTCTTTCTCCCTTCAAAAAACATTGTCTTTCTATCCTCACCGCTGGTTGCAGATCCGGACGTATCCCCCTCCGCCGGTGAAGGGGAGGAGGGGCAGCGTTTAGGCCGTCGTCGACAGCGAGGGAGGAGACCCACTGCCGGCCGCACCGTTATCTCTGGCCGAGTGCCGGCACGGGGGGTCCTCCGATCCCTTCGTCATTGCCCTAGTGTGGGCGGATCCGGCCTCCCACCGCCCACCTATCCACATCCCGACGACCTTCATGTATATCTTCCTTCAAAACCGCCTTAGCTCTACTTCCCCAGCTTGCTACGTCGCTGCATGTGCATCATTTTCTACCTCTCAGCCCCTCTCGATCGGATGGTCCAACGTCACCTATTTTTTTCTTCTATTGTTAGAGGTAAAGCTACTTCATGGAGTCGAATCTTGTACTTGGTTCAAACAAGAAATAAAGTGGGGGTGGAGGAATTTATAGTATGTACATCGGACTTGGTACAACCAGGAAGGAAAGAGGGTGAAAGTAGTACAGACTGGTCAACCAACCGGTCTCTTGGTCAAAAAGGGAAATATAGGGGTAACGCTGTACACAGTGGTATGACAATGACTAGATTGGCTATCCACACATAGGAGTAGGTGGCTAGAGTGAACAAAAATGGGACCAACCTAGATATGTTTCTTGGATGTTTGTTTCTCGGGGCAACAAACTCTGAATCACCACTTTATGCCCCTGTTTAGGTACATGGTGCTGGACTGCTGGTGCACCCACTGTCCCATGCCCTTATACCAAATATTTAGTTGTTCTTAATCTAATGCCCCTGGTAAAATCAAGCCATGCCACTGTTATAAGCCATGACAAGTTTAGCCAAATGTTTTTTCCTGTAATTGTTTGAGACTCTGACTGTTTCCATTGTAGCTTTTTGTGCAAACAGGGATATCCATTTCACCAAGTTGCTGTTGTGACCTTTTGGTGCACTGCACAAAACACTTCTTAAAAGAAGTGACTTTTCTGTTGTTTAACTGGAATGTCGGAATGGAACAGTTGATTCATTTCGATGGAACTGCACAAAGGGAGATATGTGTTCCAAAACTCGTCATCTATATTGGCGCCATAACCTTCCTTTAGGTAAGAATGATATTTAATGCATGTGTTCATCTCTATTTTGCGACTCCCATGAGAAAATAATGCTATTTTTTACTCACTTGTACTCCCTCACCGACAAAACCAATTCAGAAATAGAAGGCCAATCATGTACTTGGTTTCACCAACTGTTGAGGAGAAAGAGAAACAGAGCATGAAGAGGAAGAAGAAGAAGAATAAATAGTGCCAAGGTGATCTTGCTGAAGCCAGAGGCCTCAGTCGAGGCCATTCAAGGGCTCCGGCAACGTCTACCTTACATGTGAGACGATCCTTCAGGGAGCCCTTCCACTTCTGCTTTCTCTCCTGCAAGGTCACTTAATTAATTAGGAGTAATTAAGTACCACTAATTTATTGCTGCCTAATTTTCCTTTCGGAGTTAAAAGAATCTTTAGTAGCACCCTATGCTGAATATGTACGTGTGTATGTTTTTCTATAGAGGTGAATCTTGTGGTGGAGCAGGGAGGGAATATTATTAGTGTCATGACATAATAGTGCTATTGTTTTGCATGTCAATTTATTGCCATTGGTTCAATGAGGCAATGTTTTGCGTATTGTCCATCATGAATTTGATGCTACTGTTAGAGTAATATGCTAATGTGTTTCTATCCTTTCTCACCAAGATAATGAAGGTTTCACCTTGTTCCTACTTGTGCAAACAGGGATCATGTTGTGCCAATCATACATTTTAGTGGAACTACACAAGACAATACAATGAACTGTATCCCAGCCAGTGCTTTAACTCTGCTGGAAGTTCTTGATAATCTTTCGATATAATCTCAGCACTGGCAAACAAGAGTGATTTCAACCATACATTCGAAGTGCACAAAAATATATACTATTGAGTGATTCCAGTGAGTGCTTTATCATCTCTTATGGGACTACATGAATAAGCTTTTTCCCTCAGGTTTATACTGGCCTAAGGCCTTCATCCATATTAGTTTGTTGTCATCTGTATTTGTATCGTGCTACTGTCATGAGAAACTCCGTTATTTTTGCACGTTAAAGTTTTGCAACCTATGATACATGGCAATGCTTCGAGTGTTGAGCTAATTGGCACTGATTAAATAAACTAATACCTCTCTTTAAGCAAGACTACTATGTTGCTAAATTTACCCATTAAGATAATGAGGGTGCTTCTATTTGTTAGTGTATGTTTCATCAACTAGTCCCACTATTACAGTAATCTCACTCTCTCAATATATGTGCCAACAGGGATGCTCGATTTTGGTGGAACTGCACAGAAACTTTGGGTGCTTCATTGCCTCGACATCTTCCTTCCTTTCCTGTCAGTCGCTAATCTGGGCTTGCTTTCTTCCTTTGCTATCAGTCGCTTCGCTTATCTCGGCTTCCAGTCAAAGGAAATAGTAATTGATATGCTACCTCACACAGGTTGGTACTGGTCTTTATCCTGATTATTGTGCTTGTCTATTGGTAATTTGGTATTGTGCTACTGTTTGCTGATTTCATAAAGGAGTAACCCTGAGCCTGAACTCGCAGGCAAATCATTACATTGGGTGATTTCAGTAGAACTGCACAAAAAGATCAGATGGACATGTACTTATGCTGCTGCTATGTACTCCAAAGTTCACTCAAACAAGCATCAATGTTGACAAGAAGAGGTGCCTATATTCATTCGAGTATCAACCGGTGTCACCCAGTTGTCAAACTCCAAGTATTAGGAGAGCACTACAAAAAAAAGACACATCCGTGACATTTTGGGCCGAACGAAATTTTTTACTGTCATACTTATGACACTTCTATGACGATAATTGTGACAAAACCCGGTATCATCATAGATGTGGTGGGCTCCTACTTCTATGACAAAAAATCATGACAGAAAATGGGCTTTTTGTCCTGGGCGGGCCAGAGCTGCAGCTACATGACATTCTTTGGGCCGTCCATGACGGAAAAAACCGTGGTAGAAGCGAGGGCAAGGAAAATATCAGGGTGTTCCCGGTTACGGTGGGTGGTCGGGGCCGAGCGATGCGTGTTTCTCTCATACACGCACGTGCGTGGGTGCGAGGCATTGGGCTCTAACTGAACCCGAGCGAGGCGTTGGGCTCTAACTTAACCCGAGCGATTGCACTGCAGGCTATGCGTTACTGAACCCGAGCGATCGATCGATGGCTGTTAACTGAACCCGATCGAGCGATTCCTTCGCTACTGCTGCTAACTGAAGCCCATCGATGCTGCCTCTGGATGAACACTGAGCGTTGCTGGGGGTTTGGATGAATAGTTCCCGGTGGGGGTGGATGAACAGGACTCCGTGGTGTTGCCTCTGGATGAACAGGACCCCGATCGATCGAGCCAGTTGGGGCTGGATGAACAGGACCCCGTGGAGGGCTGGATGAACAGGACCACCCCGTGGAGGGCTGGATGAATAGTAGACGGTGGAGGGCTGGATGGACAGTAGCCCGTGGAGGGGTGGTTGAACAGGAGCCTGTGGAGAGGGCTGGTTGAATAGTAGCCGGTGGAGTAGCGCGCGATGGAGGCTGGATGAACAGGAGCCCGTGGATGAACAGTCGCAGGTGGAGGCTGGAGGAGGTCGACGATGGATGAACAGTAGCCCGTGGAAGCTGGAGGGGGTCGACGGTGGAGATGAACAGTATCCCGTGGAGTCCCGTTTTGCGGTACGCCACACCCCTCCCGATGAACAGGACCCCCATTTCGACCGTAGCGCTCCAACACAAGTCCGTTTCCTCTGTTTTGCGGGACGCCACACCCCTCCCGATGAACAGGACCCCCGTTTCGACCGTAGGAGGTCTGTTTCCTCCGTTTTGCGGTACGCCAGACCCCTCCCGATGAACAGGATCCCGTTTCAAACGTGGCCGGTCAAACACAAGGCCGTTTCCTCCGTTGTGCGGTACGCCAGGCCTCGTTTCCATCGGATGTTCCGTCCAAGCCCTCCCGATGAACACGACGACGCATTCCGTTCCGACCCAGCCGGTTGGCTCCCCATGAACACGACGACGACACTGTTTCTCCGTTCCGACCCAGCCATGTACATGAGCCCTGGCCGTACGTACGCGCAAGTAGGCGTTCGAGACCCCGCCCGTATGTACGTACGTGGTCGTATTTACTTTCTAGCACCCTGGCCGCTGTACGTACGTGTACATGCTACGTGCGTGCCTCTACTACGACACGTGCGTGCCTCTACATTGACCAGTATGTACGTACACGTTCGCGACCAGAATGACAATGCTACGTACGCTTTGACCGGGTGGGTCCCGACTGTCAGGCACTTCCTTGCGTGCGAAGATGTAGCTGGTGGGTCCCAGCAGTCAGGGGGGCGAATCGTTTTTTTGCCCGGACGCACTGTAGGATCGAAAGTATGTCTAGAGGGGGGGGGGGATTAGACTACTTGACCAAATAAAAATCTAGCCTTTACCCAAATTTAGTTCTTGGCAGATTTTAGCAACTTAGCAGAAGTCAAGTAATCAACCTACACATGCAATTCTAAGAGTATAGCAGCGGAATGTAAAACAATTGCACATGAAGGTAAAGGGAGGAGTTTGAGGGAGTAAACGCAATGTTGACACGGAGATTTTTTATCCGTGGTTCCGATAGGTGGTGCTATCGTACATTCACGATGATGGAGACTTCAACCCACGAAGGGTAACGGTTGCGCGGGTCCACGGAGGGCTCCACCCACGAAGGGTCCACGAAGAAGCAACCTTGTCTATCCCACCATGGCCGTCGCCCACGAAGGACTTGCCTCACTCGGGTAGATCTTCACGAAGTAGGCGATCTCCTTGTCCTTACAAACTCCTTGGTTCAACTCCACAATCTTGACGGAGGCTCCCAAGTGACACCTAGCCAATCTAGGAGACACCACTCTCCAAGAGGTAACAAATGGTGTGTTGATGATGAACTCCTTGCTCTTGTGCTTCAAATGATAGTCTTCCCAACACTCAACTCTCTCACACAGGATTTGGATTTGGTGGAAAGAAGATTTGAGTGGAAAGCAACTTGGGGAAGGCTAGAGATCAAGATTTATGTGGTAGGAATGGAATATCTTGACCTCAACACAAGTGTAGGTGGTTCTCTCTCAGAAAATATGTGTTGCAAGTGTAGGCATGTTCTGATGGCTCTCTCTACGAATGAAGAGTGGGTGGAGGGGTATATATAGCCTCCACACAAAATCTAACCGTTACACACAAATTACCAAACTCCATGGGACCGATTCAGAGAACTCGGTCAGACCGATTTAGTTCAAAATGTGAATGTTAGGATTTTCGGTGGGACCGACATGTCAACTCGGTGGGACCGATTTCGTTAGGGTTAGGGCATAACGTAATCTCGGTGAGACCGATTACACAAACTCGGTTGGACCGATTTTGGTAATAAGCTAACCAGAGAGTTGGTCAGGCAAACTCGGTGGGACCCATTCGCTCATCTCGGTTGGACCGAAACGTTACGAAGGGGAAACAGAGAGTTTGCATTGCAATCTCGGTGGGACCAATCGCTCATCTCGGTTTGACCGAAACATTACGACGGGGAACAGAGAGATTACAATCCCATCTCGGTGAGACCGAAAAGACTAGGGTTTCTGGCAGTGGCTATGTCAAGTGAACTCGGTGGCGCCGGAAAGATCAAATCGGTGGGGCCGAGTTTGACTTTTGGTTTGGGACATATGTGGATATGAGAAAGTAGTTGAGGGTTTGGAGCATATCACTAAGCATTTTGAGCAAGAAACTCATTAAGCAATGCCTCACCCCCTCTTGATAGTATTGGCTTTTCCTATGGACTCAATGTGATCTTGGATCACTAAAATGAAAAATGTAGAGTCTTGTGCTTTGAGCTTGAGCCAATCCTTTTGTCCTTAGTATTTTGAGGGGTCCACTTTCCTAATCCATGCCATGCCAATCACTGAGCTTTCCTGAAATATTTATCTTGAAATAGCATTAGCTCAATGAGCTATATGTTGTTAGGAATTACCAAAACCACCCAGGGATAGTTGCACTTTCAATCTCCCCCTTTTTGGTAATTGATGACAACATATAGATCAAAGCTTCGACAAATGATAATAAGATTAAAAAACATCGTCGCTTTGAGAAGTGTGTGATAAGCAAGAGCTCCCCCTAAATTTGTGCATTATTTAGAATTTGCTTTTGAATGCAAATGCACAATCGATTAGGATCATGGGTTACTCTTCCATGTCACATACATCTTGGTGGAGCGCTCAAAATGATAGAAATTAAAAGCATGCACTCATCACCAAGCAAGTGAATGATCATATAAGGATATGAAGGATAATATCATCCAACAAGCATTAAGGTAGCATATGATCAAATACATGATCAAGCAAGTATCTCACAAGGACATTAAGTATCTCACACAAGCACACAATAAAGAAGTTTTCAACCAAAAAAGAGATAAAAAGCAACACTCTCTCTCGAAGCCTATGATCTATACATTTTTCTCCCCCTTTGGCAACAAGTTACCAAAAAGTTCAAAAATGCATAGTGCTAAACGTCTCTCAGGCTTGATCTTCGGGAGGTGGTGTAGAGAGAACTCCAAGGACGAAGGCATCTGTTGATGTAGCTGGAGCTGGTGGAGTGGCTGCTGGAGGTGGCACTGGAGCTGTAGCTGCTGGTGCTGATGTTGTAGCTCTAGTATCTGTGACTGGCACTGCAGCAGACCTCTGTCCTCTGGGTAGCAAAAGCATATGTAGTAGACTTGCCATTCTTCTCCTCTGCTTCCTCCTGAAGCTGCTCAACTGCTGTTTGAATCTCAGTTACCTTGACATCAAGATCATAGAATTTCTGCTCAATGATCCTCTACAAGCTCTCCTGGTTTTGAGTCAGGGTGGCCAAGCCCTTCTCAATCCTCAAGGTGGATTGGAACAGATATGCAAGCTGGTCTTGCTTACTCTTCAAGAACACTTGAGATGCCTCTTCAGCAGTTGGCATCTTTGCAGCTTTCTCTGCCCTTGCCTTCTCTCTCTTCTCATGTGCTTGCACTGAAGATGGATCTTCGTCAGTCATGACAACGGTGTTGTCCTCAAAATCAGGGTATATGGGCAGGTGCTCCTTATCCAATAGATATTTTCATGTGCCCATCTTGGAGTTGATGAGCTCCTGAATTTGTGGAGCATACTCACAAGATCTCTTCTGATCTGCAGCTGTCCTCTTGATTGTTTCCACAGTCAGACTCATCACTTTGAACTTTTGAGGAACATCAAATATATGCAGCAAGTTGATGGAGTGTCCTCTGATCATTCTGTGATCACCTGACTTTGGTAGCAATGTATGCCTCAGAATCCAGTTGATTGTAGGTAGGCCTGACAGTAAGTGCTTCACAGAACCAAACTGGTGAGTCTCCAGGTCTGCATCAGGAATCTCCTTGTACATGCTAGCCATTGAGTTGTGATCCTTCTTCTTATTGGCATAGACATCCAAGTCATCTTCATGTTCTTCAGGGACATTGATCAGCTGAGCCCATTCTTCCACAGAGGATTGGTACCTAGTACCTTCTGACATCCAAATGATCTTCCCATCTGGGTAGAAGTGGGCAGTGGAGTAAAACTGCATGATCAACTCATCATTCCACTTGGTGAGCTTTTGAGCCACAAATTTATCAACTCCACATGATTTGAAGCTGTCATAAACTCCTGGATAGTGATCTTCATTCTCCTTGATGTACTCCCAATCAACCCATCTCATGTCACACACTATGGGCTTCTTGTCAAGCGGGATAGTCTCATAAAAATCTTGTTGTTCCTTTGTGTGGAACATGTAATCCACAATAGTTCTCCTCCTGACAGCATATGGATCAGACTGTCTCCACAATCTCAGTCATGAATCCTTCCTGACCTTCATATTTTCTACAACAGGATGTGCATCATTATGGTCAGGGATCGTGGGCTTCAACTTTCTCAAAACAAGTGAATCATCTTCCTGTTCTTCAGCTTGAGGCACTGGGGCCTTGTTTTTCTCCTCAGCAGGGATGTTCCTGGTGCTTCTCTTGGGTGTAGACTTTTGAGGTGGAGCTTTGGGAGCAGACTTGGGCTTAGATGGAGCAGCCCCTGATCTGATTGCATCTCCCATAAGCTTCTGAGCTTTGGGTGCTGGTGCAGCATCCTCTTCCTCTTCCTCTTCTTCCATCATTGATGGCTTCCCAACAACTCTGGCCATGGTCTTCTTGACCCTTTCCTTCCTTTTCTTGCCATCTCCAGTTTCCTTGGGTTCAGATGTGAACTCCATTGTTGATTTTGAAGCTTCAACAGTTGAGGCTCTGGCTTTTGACATTGGAACTCTTCTTCCTGGAGCCTTTGTTTTCATTCCAGGCTTACTTGCAGCGGCTGTGCCACACTCCTTTTTCAGCACCTTTTTCCTTGAAGTGGCTTCATCCTCAACGGCCACATAGTCCTCATCCTCAGAATCTGAGGTTTTCTTCTTCCTTGTCCTGGTAGCTGCCTTGGGCAAGTTACTAGGTGTGCTCCTGCTGCCCTCATCATAGCTGCTGGAGGGACTAGTGCCCTCACTCAACTGAACCTGCTCTCCAGACTTGTTCTGGCTGTCACTTTGATCAGACATCTCTTCAAACTCACTGATAACAGACCCTCTGAATAGGTTGTATATGAGGTAGAGTAGATGAGCATCACAAAGTACAGAGGTTTTGCAAAACAAATTGAGTCAAAAAGCTTAGTTTTCGTTCTCTACAGAAGTGATCTCGGAGCTACCGAATTGACAAACTCGGTGATACCGAAGCAACACTTGGAACCTAAACTAGTGAACTCGGTTGGGCACAGTCACAGTTCGGTGGCACCAAGATTGCTAGGGTTTCACAGAATCTTGAACTCGGTCACACCGATTTGCACGTTTCGGTCGGACCAAAAAGCGCATGTGCAATAGCCAAGGCCGAATCGGTGAGACCGATTTCTACATTTCGGTCGGTCCGAGATGAGTTCTGCGGAGATCTAACACTAAAATTTTCGAATCAATCTAGACCTAAGGAAGTTTTGGCTAGATGGATCAATCTCAATTGTGGCAAGAAACATGGCATTGTCCTTGTGCTAGGAATCGGAGTGAAAAAGACGGCACAAGGGGTCGAACACTTACCCTAGAGCGGCGAGTGTTCGCTACGGCGGAAACGGCGGAGCAGATTGCCGTTGACGGCGGTGGAGACCAGCGGCGAGAGGTCACTGGCGGCGAGAGGACGATCCGGAGACCCGAAGAGGCAGAGCAGGTCACGCGCAGGTGAAAGGTTTCGAATTTTTTTTCCAAAATTTGACCCGTCAGCATATATAACCTGACCCTGTCGGTGTGACCGAGTGGAACAACTCGGTGGCACCGAGATGCAAAACTGCAGGCAGTTACTGCAACTCGGTGTGACCGAAAAGTTCTAATCGGCTGCACCGAGATTGAAAACCTAGATCAACTAAGTGATCTCGGTATGACCGAAAAGGATGAATCAGTCAGACCGAAATGCACAAAGAGGTTTTGGAAGTTTAAGTCTATGACGAATCGGGGACTCCGAGTGCTCCTCACACAGAGTGGTTCGAATCTGACTTGATCAAACTTTGTGATGTAGCATGAATAGAGTTTGAGACGAGAAAAGCATAGATAGCTAGAGGGAGTTCTTAGGCATTCTTGTCCATCCATTTGGCAAAAGAGAAAAAGCCAAACAATCAAAGCAACAAATGGATGTCCTCGAATGAGTAAAACATGCATCCAACATGCTCACACAATAAAATGGCAAATGAAATATGTGACAAAGCATGCACAAACACTCTAGCATCTATCAAGCAATTTGGCGATGACTAGGTCATCTATATATGAGTATATTGACTTAGGAGTCAAATGAGAACATTTGATCATAGGTCATACTCATCGTTTAAGCACAAGTGGGGTTACCACTTTTACATAAAGCATTGTTGTGCTCACATCATTAGAGTTGCTTTAGCTCAATTCTTAGAGTAAAGCTCCCCCTAG
This sequence comes from Triticum aestivum, assembly GCF_018294505.1. Classification (NCBI taxonomy): domain Eukaryota; kingdom Viridiplantae; phylum Streptophyta; class Magnoliopsida; order Poales; family Poaceae; genus Triticum; species Triticum aestivum. The sequence continues at coordinate 455,685,715 of NC_057802.1, read as the reverse complement.
ATGTGATATCCCCCCTAAGAGGGATGAACTAACCTTGGGTTTGGTCGATGATGACTTCATGTAGGTGTTGCGATGTGGATGCTCAATGTTGATGTGGATCATTTGGAGCAATCCTTTGGAGTGAGTTGCACTTTCAATACCTACACGGGTTAGTCCCACAAGGAACAAGCAAGGATATCCATGGACATAGATTGATGTACACACAAGATGATGTCCATGAATGCATTAGGTTACCTTGTCCCTTGTATTACCAACAAGAGGGTTTGTGACTCGTTGAACTAGTGCATGTTATGGAAGTTGTTTGCACTTGTCCTTGCCAAAATGATAAGAGTGAAGTATGTTGGCGGAGTCACCCTCAAGAACTCTCTAGTTCTTCTTCTTCGGGGTCCACACCATCTTGATGGGAATCCTTGGAGTTGTAGTCGTACTTGATGAAGTAGAACTTGATGTAGTCTTGGGAACCCACATGACCAAGGCCTTAGGTGCTTCTTCAAATGCATCAATCTCCCCTTGAAGCTTGTCCTTGCATTTTTGCTTGTGGTCTTGCGGTGGAAGATCATCTTGAGCTTGTGTTCCTTTGAAGGAAGTGGGATCATACTTCTCTTGTTGAGGAACAAACTTCGTCTTGGGGTATTGATCTTCTTCCCACTCAACTCCATTGGCATTGAACTTACGTTCAAAACCAACACCTTGATTCTTCCCGTGTCTTCCTTGCTTGCGTACAATTACCTCAAATTGCTTACTTCCGGCAAGACTCTTGTAAACACCTTTCTCTACAATTCCCTTCAATAAGCTCTTTTCTTGCTCAAGTGTAACTTGGCTAAGAGAATCATTAGTGGAATCAAGAGAACTACTAGAAGCAACAACATTGGATTTAGCATGATTGTTGTTACTACTAGAGGAAGAATCTTTCTTGTTCTTGTTGCTAGATTTAACTTAGGGACAATTGCATTTTTACCCCTAGTTGGTTCCTACCCACGGGTTTTGCCCTTACTTTTCGAGCTTGCTCAGTTTTGCCCTTACTTTTTCGGTCGAGGTCCCTCGAATGCCCTTTGACCGTTTGACCAAAACTTTGAAAATTCATAACTAATTCATATGAACTCAGAAAAATGCAAATAAGATGTCAAAATGTTCAGATAAACATTACCTTTATGTGCATATCATTTGCATTCAAGACAAAAGCACCCTTTAAACTACCCGAGGTAATTAATGTTATTAACATTATTAAAAATAAAAAAGGTATAAACAATATTTTTTCATGAATAAAAATTACATGCAAATGTAGGTGATGTTTTCTGAACATCCTGATATCTTATTTGCATTTTTCTGAGTTCGTGTCAACTTGTTATGAAGTTTGCAAATAATGGTCAAAGTCGTTAGAACAATCTTAACAAGATGATACGAACTTAGAAAAATGCAAATAGAATATCTGGATGTTCAGAAAACATCACCTACATTTGCATGTAATTTTTATTCATGAAAAAAAATATTGTTTATACCTTTTTATTTTTAATAATGTTAATAACATTAATTACCTCAGGTAGTTTAAAGGGTGCTTTTGTCCTGAATGCAAATGATATGCACATAAAGGTAATGTTTATCTGAACATTTTGATATCTTATTTTCATTTTTCTGAGTTCATATGAATTAGTTATGAATTTTCAAAGTTTTGGTCAAACGGTCAAAGGGCATTCGAGGGACCACGATGGAAAAAGTAAGGGCAAAACTGAGCAAGCTCGAAAAGTAAGGGCAAAACCTGTGGTTAGGAACCAACTAGGGGTAAAAATGCAATTGTCCCTTTAACTTATGGCATGTAAGTAGACAAGAGTAAACGCTTGGCAATGTAAGAAGAACTTTTCTTGCGAAGATCATCATTGATTGCCTTTAAAAACTCATGCGCTTGCTCAAGGTTGAGCTTTTCAAAACGTAGCTTATCATGAGTCTTTAAAAGTTCTCGATGATCTTCCAAGGTAGTTTCATGATCTAACTTAAGAGTGTTTAGTTCTTTAGTTAGACGCTCAATCTCCTTCTTATCATCGTCATTCGTTTTATCTTGATTAGCATGATTAATAGCAAGTTCATCACAGTTTTCATAACTAGAGTTGTCAACAAGTAAATCATCATCTCCTAGCAAATCATCTTCATCACTATTGAAATCAACATACTCGGGGTGTGTTACCTTTGGACCTTTAGCCATGAAGCATCTCCCAATTCCTTCATTTGGTGAGTCAAATATGTCGCAGGAGTTGGTTGACACAAGTGCTAGACCGGCAACACCTTCATCTTGAGTATATTCGGAGTCGGAGTGATAACTTCTTTCGGAGTGATGGTCGGAGTCGGAACCGGATACCTATTCACCTACATGAGCTTGATGTCTTCTTTTTGTGTAGCTCCTTGATGACTTATCCTTCCTTTCCGAATCCTTGCTTCTCTGAGAGGGTCTTCGTTCATAACGATCATGTCTACTCCTTCTTTCTCTTGGTGGTGAATCCTCTCTTCTACTCCTTCTTTTGGGAGAATCTTCTCTTCTTTTGTAGGGAGCCGTACACTCATTGGAATAGTGTCCGGGTCTTCCACAATTGTAGCAATTTCTTTCACGACTTGAAGATCTCTTGTCATTGTAGGATCTTGACTTGGAGCTTCTTTCCTTGCTCCTACTCTTGTAGAATTTGTTGAAGTTCTTCACCATTAGACTCAATTCTTCATTGAAGGTTTGCTTCTCACTTGATGATGTGGGAGCTTCACATGAGGCTTTGTAAGCACCACTTGACTTGTTGTGGAGCTCTTCCTTATCCTTAAGTGACATCTCATGAGCAACAATTCTTCCAATGACTTCTGTTGGCTTGAGATCTTTGTAGTTGGGCATCATTTGGATCAATGTGCACACGGTATAATATTTTCCATCCAAGGCTCTTAGGATCTTCTTGATGATGAATCTATCGGTCATCTCTTCACTTTCGAAGCCGGCAATCTCATTTGTGATGAGAGCAAGCCTAGAGTACATTTCAGCGACACCTTCACCATCCTTCATTTTGAAATTGTCAAGTTGACTTTGAAGCACATCCAATTTGGATTCCTTGACGGAGTCGGTACCTTCGTGCATATCAATCAAAGTATCCCAAATTTCCTTTGCATTCTCAAGACGGCTGATTTTGTTGAATTCTTCGGGGCACAATCCGTTGTAGAGAATATCACAAGCTTGAGCATTGTATTGCAGCATCTTCAACTCTTCCGCGGTAGCTTCACGGGTTGGTTCTCTCCCATCAAAGAATTCACCTTGCAAGCCAATACACACAATAGCCCAAACGGCAGGGTTATGTCCAAGAATATGCATTTTCATCTTATGCTTCCATCTAGCAAAATTGGTACCATCAAAGTAAGGACCTCTACGATGGTAATTTCCCTCGCTAGACGCCATACTCTCCTAGGTTGTGAAACCAAGGCCATGACCACCAAAAGCTATGGAAATCAAAGCAAATGGAGATCAAAGCTCTGATACCACTTGTAGGATCGAAAGTATGTCTAGAGGGGGGATTAGACTACTTAACCAAATAAAAATCTAGCCTTTACCCAAATTTAGTTCTTGGCAGATTTTAGCAACTTAGCACAAGTCAAGTAATCAACCTACACATGCAATTCTAAGAATATAGCAGCGGAATGTAAAACAATTGCATATGAAGGTAAAGGGAGGAGTTTGAGGGAGCAAACGCAATGTTGACACGGAGATTTTTTATCCGTGGTTCCGATAGGTGGTGCTATCGTACATCCACATTGATGGAGACTTCAACCCACGAAGGGTAACGGTTGCGCGAGTCCACGGAGGGCTCCACCCACGAAGGGTCCACGAAGAAGCAACCTCGTCTATCCCACCATGGCCGTCGCCCACGAAGGACTTGCCTCACTCGGGTAGATCTTCACGAAGTAGGCGATCTCCTTGCCCTTAAAAACTCCTTGGTTCAACTCCACAATCTTGACGGAGGCTCCCAAGTGACACCTAGCCAATCTAGGAGACACCACTCTCCAAGAGGTAACAAATGGTGTGTTGATGATGAACTCCTTGCTCTTGTGCTTCAAATTATAGTCTTCCCAACACTCAACTCTCTCTCACAGGATTTGGATTTGGTGGAAAGAAGATTTGAGTGGAAAGCAACTTGGGGAAGGCTAGAGATCAAGATTTATGTGTTAGGAATGGAATATCTTGACCTCAACAAAAGTGTAGGTGGTTCTCTCTCAGAAAATATGTGTTGCAAGTGTAGGCATGTTCTGATGGCTCTCTCTACGAATGAAGAGTGGGTGGAGGGGTATATATAGCCTCCACACAAAATCTAACCATTACACACAAATTACCAAACTCGGTGGGACCAATTCAGAGAACTCGGTCAGACCGATTTAGTTCAAAATGTGAACGTTAGGATTTTCGGTGGGACCGACATGTCAACTCGGTGGGACCGATTTCGTTAGGGTTAGGGCATAACGTAATCTCGGTGAGACCGATTACACAAACTCGGTTGGACCGATTTTGGTAATAAGCTAACCAGAGAGTTGGTCACGCAAACTCGGTGGGACCGATTCGCTCATCTCGGTTGGACCGAAACGTTACGAAGGGGAAACAAAGAGTTTGCATTGCAATCTCGGTGGGACCGATCGCTCATCTCGGTTTGACCGAAACATTATGAAGGGAAACAGAGAGATTACAATCCCATCTCGGTGAGACCGAGATCCCTATCGGTGAGACCGAAAAAACTAGGGTTTCTGGCAGTGGCTATGTCAAGTGAACTCGGTGCTGCCGGATAGATCAAATCCGTGGGGTCGAGTTTGACTTTTGGTTTGGGACATATGTGGATATGAGAAAGTAGTTGAGTGTTTTCGAGCATATCACTAAGCATTTTGAGCAAGAAACTCATTAAGCAACACCTGACCCCCTATTGATAGTATTGGCTTTTCCTATGGACTCAATGTGATCTTGGATCACTAAAATGAAAAATGTAGAGTCTTGTGCTTTGAGCTTGAGCCAATCCTTTTGTCCTTAGTATTTTGAGGGGTCCACTTTCCTAATCCATGCCATGCCAATCACTGAGCTTTCCTGAAATATTTTTCTTGAAATAGCATTAGCTCAATGAGCTATATGTTGTTAGGAATTACCAAAACCACCGAGGGATAGTTGCACTTTCACGCACTTCCTTGCATGCGAAGATGTAGCTGGTAGGTCCCAACAGTCAGGGGGGAAACGTTTTTTTCGCGAAATACGATTGCCCATCCGGTGGGTCCCTGCTGTCAGGTGGAGGAATCATTATTTTCCGCATAATAAGGAGGCACTTCCTTGCTGCGGCCGTGGACCCAGCTGTCAGCCTCTCCGCATACAGTCCACGTCCGATGGAAGCCATTCCTTGACCACGTTGACCACGCAGCGCCGAGAGCACCATGGCAGTGGACGATGGCGAGGCCTAGGAAGGGGACGACGCAGAGCCGGGGAAGACGCGGCAATGGATGCCCACGCGTAGAGGAGTATGAGGGTTCACTGGTTCGGCTGCTGTGTGAGGCTGCCATCGCCGCAGAATAACAGGGGGTGTGAGTGAGTAGAGGGATGGCCTGGCCAGCGGTGGGAGTAGTAGGGGGCGGTGAGCCCTCTGCGGCATCACAGCCGGGCACGGGAGGCAGGAGCACGCGGCACGACCGGCGCTCCTTTGGGCGGCTGGAGCAAGAAGACCAGAGGTCGAAGAAGCACTACGGCCGTTGGATGGACATCGTACGATCACTAGAGCTAGAATCGTTCATATTGACTAAGTTGACAAAGCCCTTCGTCCCTGTCAACTTAGTAGGCCCACAAGTCAGTCTCCCACCAAGGTGGGTCCCAGCTAGCAGGGGGAGTATTCATTTTATTCTGCGTAATAAGGAGGCACTTCCGGTGGGTCCGAGCTGACAGCGGGGGGAACGTTTTTTTCGCGAAATACGGTGGCCCGTCTGTCGGGTGGTTGGTGCGACATATGCCAACGGATGGCTTATCATTGTGGGTGCCAATAAGACATCGCCGGTGCCTGGAAACGGGATGAGGCGAAGACATGCACGCCGGCGGATCTTACCCAGGTTCGGGGCTCTCCGAGGAGATAACACCCCTAGTCCTGCTCTGCGGGGTCTCCGCATGATCACTAGATCAAGGAAAGGTAGCTACAATCGCTCCTAGAGCTGTTGGGTTCAAGGGAGAAGAAGAACAAGGCTAGCTCTTGCTTCTCTCTCTCTCTATGGTGTGTGTGCTGTGTTCAGAAGCTAACCCTTTGCATGGGTGCTCCGGGGGCATTATATAGGCCTACCCCCCGGGGGTACAATGGTAATCCGGCTGGGCACTGGTCCCAGCCGTCAGTGTCTACGCTCGCCGGCTTCTCCGCCGGTTGTTGGGTCCCGCCGGCTGCCGGCTTCTTGGTCGACAGGCCGGCCCCACCGCCTAGGGTCTTGTCGGCGGCAGCTTACTGTAGCTTCGCCTCTGATGATGAGGGCCTCGTCGAGGTAAGCATGGCTACAGTGGGCCGCCTCGGGGGCTCTCACTGTAGCCTTACCTTGTCTTGTCTCCTTAATGGGGCTCCTGCTTCGAGGAAGGGGGTAGCCGGCTTCTGGGGGCCGGCTACACCCTCGGTCGACTGGGGGAGGCCGAGCCGCCTCCGCGCCTCTCTCTGGCGGAAGGGGCCCGGCGCCTGCGGGCCGTACAGGAGTCGGTCGTGGATGACGTTGAGGCTGGCATGGCTACAGTGCCGAGCCAAACAGGAGACGGTCATCCCGTACGGCCTCCTGTGGCCATGCCTGCCTCGGGCCTCGGGGGTAGTGGGCCGCACTGTGGCCACACCCCGTCTTGTCACCGTTATGTGGGTGTAGCTTTGGTGGTTGCGGTCTCGGCCGGCTTCTTGGAGTCGGCGTTCTTCTTGGCCGGCTTCTTGGAGTCGGCTACCCCGTAGTCGTCCCGGGGAGGGGTTGCTGAGGCTGGGTCGCCTTCCGGGGGTCGGCTTCAGAGGTAGCCGGCCAGGGAAGGCGGCCCAATGCTTGGAGTGCTTGGAGGCCCGAAGGCCTGATAATTTTTTCAGAAGAGCCAGGGGCAGTCGGTTAGGCTACCCGTGGCCATTTACTCCGACAGTAGTCCCCAAAGCTGATTGGGCTTCGAGGTGGAGTAGGGATTGAGAAGCTCGATCAGCTTCCTTTCTTGGCAAGCCGGCAGCTGGGAGCCGGCTTCGGTTAAGCGCGCAGCCTTGGTTGAAAACTTCCGGGGTCGGAGGGCGGGAGCTCGCCAGCGCGTGCACTGGGCCGCGGGCCGGCCACTGGCCGTCTGTGAACCACGTGGCCCCTCTTGGCCGGAAAGCCTGCCAGCCCACGCGCGTGACGGGACGTCGCCGCAGGGCGGGGGCCCGCCACGTCCGCGCCCGGCCCAGGCGCGGATCGTCTGCACCCCGAAACCGCTCGCACGTCTCATTGCGGCAGTTTCGGCTTGCCTTTATGCGCAATAATCGCGAGGCGTGGGGGGAGTGGGTGCAGTTAATCCCACGACTCCCCCCACGTTCGGCCTCTCCGGCCTCGCCTTGCGAAGCTATAAGTAGGGGGAGGCGGAGGGCGGCAGGCCCTCGCATGCTCCTCCTACTTCCACCGTCTTCTTCGCCCGCTGTTTCTTGCAGCAGCGCCTCGCCGCCGCGCTCTTCCACCGCACATTTCTCCGCCACCGCGCTAGTTTTCTGCCATGCCTCCCGCCACGGAGCAGTATGGCGGGGATTGGGATGGCTCCAATGTCCACGGAGACCATGTCGAGTTCCTTCGCAACACGCGGCGGCTGCCCGGCGCGGACAAAGTGGAGGTCCGTCTCGCGCCGGCGAGGGAAATCACGCCGGAGCCGCGGGAGGGCGAGCGGGTGGTCTTCCGCTCGCATTTCTTGCACGGCATCGGCCTGCCCGCGAGCGCCTTCTTCCGCTCCTGGCTCGAATTCTATCAGCTCCAGCCGCACCATCTCACCCCAAACGCGGTGGTGCTGCTGTCCGCCTTCGTCACCCTGTGCGAGGGCTACCTCGGCGTCCTCCCCACCCTTGAGCTCTGGGGGGAGTTCTTCCAGTCGAAGCTGGGCACGCGCATGCGGGGCGTGTCGGCTCAGACTGGCGCCTTCATCGCCTCGCGGAGATCGGTCGCCGACAACCCCTTCCCCGTCATCACGCTGATCCAATCGGTGAAGAAGTGGCAAAAATTGTACTTCTATGTACGGAACATCGCCCCGCGGGGCGACTACATCAACCTGCCGGCTTATGTAGCCGGCCCACCGGAGGGCAGGCGGCCCCAATGGTCCTTCCGGGCCATGACTCTGACGCCGGCCGGGTCCGCCGCCGTCTCCCGCGTGCGGGAGCTGACCCAGGCAGAGGGCTTGACTGGGCCCGACCTTCTGGCCGCGTTCGTCACGCGCCGGGTTCTTCCGCTCCAGAGCCGGCCTCATCTGATCTGTCAGATGAGCGGCCAGCTCGATCCGAGCCGAATGTGTACCAAGGAGATGCCGCGCGAGGAGGTCGCCTATATGGTGAACTACCTTGCGAACTGCAAACTCACCGAAGAGTGGCAGTTCGGCAAGGAACCGTATAGCCGAGCCAATCCGCCGCCCACGGTATGCTCTCCTTGTCTCTTTTCCTCTCTCTTTGCTTTGTTGCCGAGTTCCTCTAAGCCGATTCTAACTTAGTCGGTTTGCTTTTCGATAGAGCCCTCTGCTTCGGTCGGCCGGCGGGTCAGACGCGGAGCGCCGATTCGTCCCCGACCAGACCGAACACGATCTGGAGGACCCTGACCTGGGGGCGGCCGGTATGTACGACGACGTTGAGCCGGGTGGTGGCCAAGCCGGCGGCGAAGCAGGCGGCTCCGGGCTCGGAGTCACCTTTGACGACTGGCCGGACGACGATGAGGCCGAAGTCGTCCCGCGCCGCCAGCCGGCATCTGGACGCGGCGCGGGTTCCTCCGCCGCGCTGCCTGCTCGGGGTGGAGGTCAAAAGCGTCGCGCCGCCCAGGGTTTGTTCGGCAGCCGAACGAAGAAGCCCAGAGGCGGGGCGGCAGCCACCAGGCGGGAGGAGGCGGCCGCAAAGGCGGCTCGCTTCCGCAAGACGGTGAAGCAACCGCAGACCGTGTCGGCGTAAGTTCACTTTCTTTCGTATACTCTTTTTCTTTCTTTCCTCTGGTGGTTCCTGAACCCTTGTCTTTTTCTTCAACGATCAGAGCTCCGTTGTCGCTTGAGCGGGCGGCTGCCGCCTCCGTCGTTGAGTCGCCGAGGGGCTCTGGGAGCACCACCCGCCGCGTGGACCCCCGTGCCGACCTTCAGGAGGCGACAGAAAGGAACGCGCGGGAGGCGCGGGCGGAGCGAGAGGCGCGGGAGGCGGAGGCACGGAGGGCAGCCGCCGCCCAGGAGGCACGGGAGGAGGAGGCGGCGAAGGCACTCGCCGATGCCGCAGCCAGGGCCCAAGCAGAGGCTGCGGCCGCGGCGGCGGCGGGGGAGGTTTTGATGGTCACCCCGCTCCGCGTCATGGCGCCTGGGGACATGGAGCCCTCGCCAGAGGGAGCCAGCGGCGACCAGCCAGGGCTGGGGGAAGCGACGACGTCATCATCCTGGAGAGGGCGCCGGTGCCGACCCCGCCAACTGGGGCGGCTCAAGGCGGCCGGCCTGATCCGCCGCCTGCACAGTCGGCGGGGGGCGAGCCGGCCGCGAGGGCTGAGATGGCGGTCCGGATTCCGTCGAGCCGGCGTGCGGTGAAGGCCGCGTCGGAGCCACAGAAGGCCGCGTCGGAGCCGCAGCCGGCCGTGGGCTCCAGCTCGTCGGCCCGGGATGCGGAGGCGGCCAGCGCTACCTTGGGGTGGACGCCAGGCGAAGGGACGGCCGTGGTGAACGTGGCTGCACAGGACGTCCGGACCCGGCTCCAGGGCCAAGCTGCGGCGCTGAGGCAGTTCACCGACGAGTTCCTCGCGACGCGGGCAGCCATCCGGGTTAGTATTCCCATCTTGCTTCTTCTTGATCTTGATTTCTTCTTGATCTTGATTTCTTCCGTGGGGGCGCGTCAGCGCACCCACTGGGTGTAGTCCCCGAGTTCCGAGTCGGCTGCTGAGCAGGCGGCTTGGAACTTCTTGGTGGATTTGCCTTTGCTATTTTTGTTCTTACTTCGGTCTTCTGTCCATCTTGCAGGACTACCACAACCTTCGAGCGGCCGCCTTCAACTACCAGGCTCGGGAGCTGACTCAGAAGACCGCCGACCTTACTGAGAGCCGAGGTACGTGCTTTGCTCTTTATCTCATGTGGGGGCGCATCAGCGCACCCACTGGGTGTAGTCCCCGAGATTCGGGCCGACTGCTGAGCAGTCGGGTCGGATCTTCCTTGACGACTTCTTCTTACTGCTCTTTCTTTTTCTGCCGTCCCTGCAGCGGCCAACGCCAGTCTGAGGGCACAGCTGGGAGAGTCTCAGACTGCCCTTCGTGCCAAGGATGCCGAGCTCGCTGCCTTGGTGCAGGAGCGCGACCGCTTGGTCAAGAAGCTGGCCGACCAGGAGGAAGGACACAAGGCGGCCCTGAAGGTGGTGCAGGACCGCGAAGCCGCCCTCCAGGCCGAGTACAAGACGGAGGCGGCTGGCTGGGCTGAGGCCAGGCAGACTCTGGTCTCTGGCTATGGCCAGATCGAAGATCTGGTTGACGGTAAGCCGCCTACCTCTTCGTCCTTTCTTGCCATCTGCCACTTTGGCTCTTTTTCTGATTTGGTGCTCTTTTCTCCTCTTCTTCTTCTTCTTTCTTGCGCAGAATATTTCCCTGGCTATTCTACTGTCGCCAACCAGACCATCGAGGCCCGTCGCCAAGCGCGAAGGCAGGCTGGCTTTGAGATCTCGCCAACCGCCGGCCGCTCGCTGGAGGAGCAGCTCCTGGCGATCCAGGCCCGCATCCAGCCAGCTCACCGACTGCTCCGTCGGCTTCAGCGTGCCGGGGCGCAAGTCTTGGCCGCCCTCTGGCCCGGCCAAGTGGTTCCTCGCACCCCCAGTTGGACTGCCGACTGGCTGGAGGTGGCAGTCGGCCGCTTCAAGGCTTGGAAGGCCTCAGCAGCTCGCTCCGGCGCCAGGCGGGCGCTGGAGTTCGTCAAGGCCTGGTATCCCGGCCTGAGCCTGGACCAGCTGGCTACCTGGCGGCAGCAAGCCGACACAGAGCTGGAGCCGGCGCGGCCGGCTATCATCCGGCGGGCTTCGGCGATCGCCGATTACACCGACACCAGCGTCTTCGCTCCCGAGGTAGATGACAATGGTGTCGCTCAGCCGGAGGAGTGGTTCGGGCTGAACCCGGCGGACGGTGAGGACTCGGCGGAGGAGATCGACTCCAGCGACGAGGGCAAAGAGAAGGAGGAGGAGGGTGAAGACGCCGAGCCGGCTGGTGGGGCAGCCGGCCAGCCTCAGCCTGACCGTACCTCCAGCACTACGTCGCGAGCGAGTGTGTCGCCTGCCGCTGGTGGTGGTCAAGCCGAGACCCGCTAGGCGGCCGCTCCTTCAGCCGCCGGGGCCGTCTCCACCAACCAGCTCGGCCTCCGCGCCGCGCCCTAGTCTGCCATCTTTTGTTTTCCTGTCTTGTTACTTTGGAACAATGTTTGGTTAAGTCTGCACAATTCCACCCACTGGTGTATTCGAACGTATGTCTGTTGCCAGCCTGTTGGGGGCTTTATGTGTATATATAACTTATGCATTTGGCCTTTCCTTGTACTTTTGCTTTTTGTCCTTCTGCTGTTTCCTTTGCCGCCCTCCCTTGGTTGCCGCCTCCCCAGTCCAACAGTTGCTCTGCAATCTGAAGCTGGAGGAGTGCTTGGCCAATTGGGGGGGGGGAGGAGTACTTTAGCTTTGCTAGACTAAAGCTAAGTGTTTAGGAAGCCGGCCAGCCGGCTGTTCTGGCAGCCGGCAGGCATGTTTGGAGGCCGTCTCTTTGCTATATAGGTTCGTTGTTCCTTAGCCATTTTTCGTGTGGGCGTCCTTTCTGCCTTGCCTCTTGCTAGTCGGACAGTCGGTTCTTCGAGCTGCGACTTTCAACAAGAGGGGACTCGGGAGCCGGCACACTACTTTTCTGACTTCAGGTAGAACTTTCAATATAGCTCAAGGCGGCCAGTCCACGGGCCGACTAGTCGAACCAGGTGCCAGACAAGAATTCAAAATGTAATAATACATTCATGGATATGACACTTGTCATTCATAGATAAACAAGGGCAGTCCCCGAGTACTGCTCGGGGGGCCTGTTGGTTTATACTTAATACAAAAAAAGGGTAGCATGATACATACTGCTTTAAACTGTGAAATCGTCTCAGGAGGTTTGCGTTCCATGGTCGCTCCGACTCCTTGCCGGACTCGTCTCTCTTGCGTGCTCTTGGTTTTTGCGCGTCGATCAAGTAGTAGGAGTCGTTGCCGAGTGCCTTGCTGACGACGAAGGGGCCTTCCCAAGGGGCCGAGAGCTTGTGCTGGCCGGCTGTTCGCTGGATCAGCCGGAGCACAAGGTCGCCCGCTTGGAAGGATCTTGGCTTGACCTTGCGGTTGTAGTAGCGGCGCAGCCCTTGCTGGTAGATGGCGGGCCGGCTGAGTGCTAGCAGCCGGCCTTCTTCCAGTAGGTCCACGCCGTCTTCTCTTGCTTCTTTGGCCTCCTCCTCCGTGTACATGGTGATCCGAGGCGAGTCGAACTCGATGTCTGTTGGGATGACAGCCTCGGCACCGTACACGAGGAAAAATGGAGTGAAGCCGATTGACTTGTTGGGTGTAGTGCGCAGGCTCCAGAGGACAGCCGGCAGCTCTTCGAGCCAGCAGCCGGCCGATCGCTCCAGTGGTACAACCAGTCGGGGCTTGATGCCGGAGAGGATGAGTCCATTTGCTCGCTCGACCTGGCCGTTTGACTGCGGGTGGGCAACGGACGCTAAGTCCAGTCGGATGCCCTGCGTCGCGCAGAAACGTGCCAGTGCTCCTTTGGCGAAGTTCGTGCCGTTGTCGGTGATGATGCTGTGTGGCACGCCGTACCGAGTAGTGATGTCGGTGATGAATGTCACGGCAGTCGGCCCGTTCAGCTTTTTGATCGGCTTTGCTTCGATCCACTTTGTGAACTTGTCCACAGCGACAAGTAGATGCGTCAAGCCGCCGCGGGCTGTCTTGAAAGGGCCTACCATGTCCAGTTCCCAGACGGCAAAAGGCCAGGTGAGGGGAATGGTCTTGAGTGCAGAAGCCGGCAGGTGTTGCTTGGAACTAAAAACTTGGCATCCTCTGCAGCTCTTGACTATTTCTTTAGCATTCTCCAAGGCAGTCGGCCAGAAGAAACCATGGCAGAAAGCCTTGGCCACGAGTGATCTTGAGGCTGCGTGGTGGCCGCATTCGCCTTGGTGGATGTCTTTGAGGATTGCCACTCCTTTTTCTGGCTCGACACAACGCTGGAAGACTCCAGTGACGCTGCGCTTCACAAGCTCTCTGTTGATTATTGTATATGCTGCGGCTCGTCGTTGCACTAGTCTTGCTGAGATCTCATCAGCCGGCAGCTCTCTGCTGACTAGGAACTTGAGGATGGGCTGGGCCCATGAGGGAGCTGTGACTTCTTCTTCTATTAATGTAGCCACCATGACTCGGGTGGGTGGGTTGGGTGAGTCGGCCACTGCTTCTTGTGTCGTTGTAGTCCCCGGGCCGACTGCTGCAGTCCCCGGGCCGGGTGCGACTACGGCAGTCCCCGAGCCACTTGTCGAAGTCCCCGTGCCGCCTGCGGGGTTCCTCCAGTCGGATCCGGTTGTATCTGGCGCAGGTGGTACGAAGATGGAATCCGACTCTGGAGACGGCTTGATGGACGGCTTGAGGAGGCGCTGGAGGGAGACGCCAGTCGGTATGGCTTGTCGGGTGGAGCCGATCCGTGCTACGGCATCAGCTTGGTCGTTGTCGGCCCTTGGCACGTGGAGGAACTCGCACCCCTCGAAGTATCCGCTGATCTACTGGACGAGGAATCGATAACTCGCCATGTTCGTGTCCTTGGCGTCCCAGTCGCCAGACGATTGCTGGACCACCAAGTCTGAGTCGCCGTAGCACAGGATCCGGCGTATGCCAACCTCTTTGGCTAGCCGGAGCCCGTGTACGAGCGCCTCGTACTCGGCCACGTTGTTGGAGGCGGCGAAGTGGATCTGGAGTGTGTACTTGAGCTTGTCGCCTTTGGGAGAGGTGAGGACGATGCCGGCTCCCAAGCCGGTGCGCATCTTGGACCCGTCAAAGTGCATCCGCCAATGGGTAGAGTCGGGAGCCGGCGGTAGGTACTGGGTCTCGGCCCAGTCGACGAGGAAGTCGGCCAATGCTTGCGACTTGATGGCGGTGCGGGGTTGGTAGAAGATTGTGTAGGGCGCCAATGCAATGGCCCATTTTGCCACCCGGCCGGATGCATCCCGGCTGCCTATGATCTCGGCGAGCGGGGCAATGCATACGACCGTGATGGGGTGCTCTTGGAAGTAGGGCTTTAGTTTCTTGGCAGCAAAGTACACCCCATAGCACATCTTCTCGTAGTGCGGGTAGTTTTGCTTTGAGCTGGATAGCACTTCGCTGAGATAGTACACCGGCCTCTGGACTAGCTGGGCTCGGCCTTCCTCCGGGCGCTGGACCACAACAACAGTGCTGACGACTCGGCTAGTCGCGGCGATGTAGAGGAGCATGGGCTCCTTCTCAGTCGGCGCCGCCAGGACAGGCGGAGTGGTCAGCATTTTCTTCAACTCATGGAAGGCTTGGTCGGCTTGGTCGTTCCACTCGAAGTGAGTGGACTTCTTCATGAGTCGGTACAGGGGGAGAGCCTCTCCTAGTCGGCTGATAAAACGATTCAGGGAGGCTAAGCAGCCAGTGAATTTCTGCACATCTCGCAGTTTGGTGGGAATCTCCATCCTCTCGATGGCCTTGATCTTGACAGGGTTGCATTCGATGCCGCGTTCGGAGACCAGGAAGCCCAGCAGCTGGCCGGCTGGCACTCCGAACACGCACTTCTCGGGGTTGAGCTTGATTTGGAATCGGCGCAAGTTGGCAAATGTCTCTTTCAGGTCTTCCAGCAAGGTACCGCGCTTCTCTGTCTTCACCACAATGTCGTCTACATAGACGTGGGCATTTCTGCCGAGTTGTTTCAAGAGGCATTTCTGCATGCAACGCTGAAAGTGGCACCGGCATTCCTCAAGCCGAATGTCATAGTCAGGTAGCAGAAAGCTCCAAAGGGTGTGATGAAGGCAGTCTTCAGGCGGTCAGCTGGGTCCAACTTGATCTGATGGTACCCTGAGTATGCATCCAAAAAACTTAACAACTCGCATCCGGCTGTGGAGTCTATCACTTGGTCAATCCGTGGCAAAGTGAACGGATCCTTTGGGCAGGCCTTGTTTAGACTGGTGTAGTCTATACACATACGCCACTTGTTATTCTTGTTCAGAACCAGAACTGGGTTGGCAAGCCACTCTGGAAAGAACACTTCCATGATAAAGCCAGCGGCAAGGAGCCGGGCTATCTCTTCTCCCACAATTCTTCGCTTCTCTTCTGACAGTCGGCGGAGGGGCTGCTTGACCGGCTTCGCATCAGCTCGGACATGTAATTTGTGCTCGGCAAAATCCTTCGGGACACCCGGCATGTCCTTTGGGGACCATGCAAAGATGTCTCGATTCTCACGGAGGAAGTCGACGAGCTCGCCTTCCTATTTACTGTCCAAGTTCGCCCCAATGACAGCGAACCTCTCCGGGTTCTCCGGGTCCAGAGGTATCTTCTTCGTCTCTTTGGCAGGCTGGAAGGAGCCCTTGGGGTTGGGGGATAAGGCCGGCTGCTTGCCGGCCATGGCCACAACCCGTTCCAACATCTTCTTCTCTTCTGCCACCACGAGGGACTCGGCCAGCCGGCTACTGGCCATGGCGCACTCGATGGACTTCTTGTAGTCGTCGGCTACCGTGATGATCCCTTCGAGCTCGGCATCTTCATCTTCAGGTAGGCGTAGTGGGGCATAGCCATGAACTTGGCCAGGGCAGGTCGGCCGAGCAGTGCATGATAGGGGCTCTCCAAATCCACTACCTCGAACCATATTGCTTCTCGGCGAAAATGATCTTTGTCTCCGAAGAGAACATCCATTTTGATCTTGCTGATTGGGGAGCAAGACAGGCCAGGGACGATACCATGGAAGACGGTGCGGCTCGGCATGAGCTGCTTCGCTTTGACGTTCAGCTTCTCCATGGTATCGTGGTACAGTATGTTGATACTGCTTCCGCCGTCTATCAGGACGCGGGAAAACCTGGCAGCTCGCCTCTCCGTCGCGAGGGTGACATCCAAGACCATTGCATAGGAGCCAGGCGAAGGCATTACCTCTGGGTGGTCGGCCTGGCTCCAGCTGATTGGTTTTTCTGACCAGTGCATGAACTCGGGAGTGTTAGTGGCGACTGCATTCACTTCTTGATGCTGTCAGCGTCGGCTGCGCTTGTCGTCGGCTTGACTGGTGAAGACGACGTAGGCGGCGTGCTCTTCGGGAAATTCTTCTTGGATGGCGCCGACTGCCGGCCGAGCCGCCGGCTGCTGGGGGGCTGGAGGCGGCGGGCCGGGAGGCGGAGGCGGCAACATCCCCTCGCCCTTGGTGATGCGGGTGAGCCAGTGGCATTTTTGGGTTGTGTGGTTGGACGGCTTCGCGCCGCTGTGGAACTTGCAGGGGGCGTCGAGAGCTTGTTCGTAGGAGAAAGACGGCTGCCAAGCCGGCCTTCCACCCTTCTTCTTGGGAGCGGGCCATTCTTCAGGCTGCTCGTCTTCAACTGTGGCCACCTGCCGACTGGAGGAAGTCGGCATGGGGGCCTTGCGCTTGTGGTCGTTCTGGTAGGGGCGCCGATTAGGGTCGCCAGCCGGCGTCTTAGGAGCCGGAGCAATCACTTTCCCCGAGGCGTCCACTCAAAGCTCCGTCTTCATTGAGGAGTCAGCTGTGGCGTACTTGTCCGCGATGACCAGCAACTCATCGAGGGTAGCTGGCTCGTCGCAGAGGAGTCGGTGCTTGAGGAGGGTGCCCTCTCGGCACCCGGCGGTGAAGTACTCGATGGCCTGGACCTCGTGCACCCCCTCGCAGGAGTTGCGGAGCTCGGCCCATCACGTGAGGTAGTCGCGGGTCGACTCGTTGGGCCCTTGGACGCAGAGGGAGAGCTGGCGAGGCTTGGGAGGCCGCTTGTAGGTGTTGGTGAAGTTGCGGACGAAGACTTCGGTGAAGTCCAGCCAACTGTTGATGCTGTAGGGCTTGAGGCTGTTGAGCCATGTGCGCGCCGTGCCTTGCAACATGAGGGGGACGTACTTTACGGTGACGCGCCGATTGCCATTGGCTATGCTGACGGCCGTGGTGTAGTCGATGAGCCAATCTTCCGGCTTCACCGAGCCGTTGTACTTGGGCGTGTCTCTGGGGAGTGAGAACCCTTTGGGGAAGGGCACGTCGTGGATGCGGGGGCCAAAGCATGGCGGGCCGACATCGTCTTCTTCTTCTAACGCCAAGGATCGAGCAAGGCGGTCGATCCTGTGGCGGGCGTCGTTCTCGCCGACTCCTTCTCGGCGGCCGAGTCGGTCGCCAAGAGCCGGGTGTGTGATGGGCGGCGGAGTGAGGCGTCTTTCTCTTCGAGGCGGGGGAGGAGGCAGATTTCCTTGGTGTTCAACCGCTCGAGGGCGGCCTTCCGCGTCGCGCTCGATGGTAATGTGAGTCCGGCTGCGGCTGGCAGCCGGCTCCTTGTCTTTCTTCTGGCGCGCGCCGCTCGCAGTCGGCGAGCGGGACGTCGCGGCGTGCTCCCGGCGCGGGGGATGACTATCAGCACGGGCGCCGGCTTCGTGCCGTTCTGCAGCCGCGTCGATCAGCTGCTGGATCCGTCTTGCCATGTAGGGGAGCTCATCGGCTCCCAGCCCATGGAGCTCTTCTGCAGCCGCCTGAGCGGCTCGCAGATTCTCGAGCGGGGTGGCGTAGACGGGGCGATCTGCCCCCAGCATGCTGGCGACGGCCGCGCCGCGCTTCTGGACGAAGCCGGCTCGGCTCGGGCCGCTAGGCATCGGCGTGCCGAAGGCGGCGCGGTCGACTTCGCGCTGGTGGGCCTCGGTGAGGCGTCTCATGGAGGCTATCTTCTGGCCCTCCGCGATGAGGGCAAGGCGGCGTGCCTCCAGGGTCTCGGCGTCGGCGTCGGCCGGGATGGGGACGGAGAGGTCGTGCATTTCCGCTTGCAGGGCGTCGTGGGCATTCTCGCCCGAGTTGGCGACGTGGCTGATGACCAGCACTTCGGTGACAGCGCTGCTGCCGCTGTCAGCTCGAGGGAGAGGTCGTCGAAGACCACCACGTCGAAGGGGTAGGCGTCAAGCGATGCTGTGTCGGAGTCGATGAGCATCGGGTCGGTGGAGCCGACCGACTCCATGTCTGCAGCAGGCTCGCTGGAGACGTGCAGCTGGTCGAGAAGGCTGACGAGGCGGTTCTCGGGGCAGTCGGTGCCTGCGTCGGACGCAGGCTCGTCGGAGATGCGAGTCTCGCCGAGCAGATCGGCGAGGCAGCTCGCTGCGCAGGCGTCATCGACGCCTTGCAGCGCGTCGAGGCAAACGCCATCGGGCGCAGCAGGCTGGCTGCGCTCGCGGGGGAGGAAGAGGGTTCCCGTCCAGAACAGGTCTCCGGACGACGGTGCACCTGGCCCCACGGTGGGCGCCAAATGTCGGGTGGTTGGTGCGACATATGCCAACGGATGGCTTATCATTGTGGGTGCCAATAAGACATCGCCGGTGCCTGGAAACGGGATGAGGCGAAGACATGCACGCCGGCGGATCTTACCCAGGTTCGGGGCTCTCCGAGGAGATAACACCCCTAGTCCTGCTCTGCGGGGTCTCCGCATGATCACTAGATCAAGAAAAGGTAGCTACAATCGCTCCTAGAGCTGTTGGGTTCAAGGGAGAAGAAGAACAAGGCTAGCTCTTGCTTCTCTCTCTCTCTATGGTGTGTGTGCTGTGTTCAGAAGCTAACCCTTTGCATGGGTGCTCCGGGGGGTTTATATAGGCCTACCCCCCGGGGGTACAATGGTAATCCGGCTGGGCACTAGTCCCAGCCGTCAGTGTCTACGCTCGCCGGCTTCTCCGCCGGCTGTTGGGTCCCGCCGGCTGCCGGCTTCTTGGTCGACAGGCCGGCCCCACCGCCTAGGGTCTTGTCGGCGGCAGCTTACTGTAGCTTCGCCTCTGATGACGAGGGCCTCGTCGAGGTAAGCGTGGCTACAGTGGGCCGCCTCGGGGGCTCTCACTGTAGCCTTACCTTGTCTTGTCTCCTTAATGGGGCTCCTGCTTCGAGGAAGGGGGTAGCCGGCTTCTGGGGGCCGGCTACACCCTCGGTCGACTGGGGGAGGCCGAGCCGCCTCCGCGCCTCTCTCTGGCGGAAGGGGCCCGGCGCCTGCGGGCCGTACAGGAGTCGGTCGTGGATGACGTTGAGGCTGGCATGGCTACAGTGCCGAGCCGAACAGGAGACGGTCATCCCGTACGGCCTCCTGTGGCCATGCCTGCCACGGGCCTCGGGGGTAGTGGGCCGCACTGTGGCCACACCCCGTCTTGTCACCGTTATGTGGGTGTAGCTTTGGTGGTTGCGGTCTCGGCCGGCTTCTTGGAGTCGGCGTTCTTCTTGGCCGGCTTCTTGGAGTCGGCTACCCCGTAGTCGTCCCGGGGAGGGGTTGCTGAGGCTGGGTCGCCTTCCGGGGGTCGGCTTCAGAGGTAGCCGGCCAGGGAAGGCGGCCCAATGCTTGGAGTGCTTGGAGGCCCGAAGGCCTGATAATTTTTTCAGAAGAACCAGGGGCAGTCGGTTAGACTACCCGTGGCCATTTACTCCGACACCGTCCGATGGGTCCCAGCAGTCAGAGGGGAAACATTTTTTCGCAAAATACGGTAGCCCGTCCGGTGGGTCCCTGCTGTCAGGTGGAGGAATCATCATATTCCGCATAATAAGGAGGCACTTCCTTGCTGCGGCCGTGGACCCAGCTGTCAGCCTCTCCACGTACAGTAAACTTCCGATGGAAGTCGTTCCATGACCACGTTGACCACGCCGCGTTCCGTTGCATGCATGCGTCCATGGGCGTGGTGCGTCCCCACTGTCAGCCTCTCACGTACAGTCATCTTCCGATGACTCTCGGTTGTTCACCACGTTGACCACACCATGCCGAGCGCACCAATGCCGGTGGACGACGGCAGGCCCCAGACTGGAGCGACCCGGAGATGGGGAAGACGGGGCAATGGAGTCACAGATGGAGAGGAGTGGGAAACTTGACTGGTTCGGGTGCGCGGCAGCACAGCCGCGGTACCGCCCACGGGAGACAGGAGCAAGAACAGAGGTTGAAGAAGGAGCACGGCTGTTGGATTAACATCCAACGGTCCAGCTGCTAGAATCATTTGTTGATTAAGTTGACAAAGCCATGCGTACACGTCCGCTTAGTAGGCCCACAAGTCAGCCACCAAATCTGACGGGTCCCAGCTGTCAACGGGAGGAATAATTTTTTCGCATAACAAGGAGGCACTTCCTTGCTTGCGAAGATACAGCCGGTGGGTCCCAGCTGTCAGGTGGAGGAAACATTTTTTTCAGCTTAATAAGGAGGAACTTTCCATGCGTGTGACCATGGACCTCGTGGGTCCCGACCGTCAGGCTCTCCACGTACAGTCCTCTTCCGATGACTCTCGTTTGTTGACCACACCGCACCGAGCACAGCGAGGCGGTGGATGACAGTGAGGCCCCGGACGGGAACGACTCGGAGATGGGAAGACGCGACAGTGGAGTCGCAGATTGAGAGGAGGAGAAGGGTTATAACTTGTTCTGGTGCGGCGTGGGGCTGCAGTCGGTGGAGAATAACAGGAGGTGTGGAGGGATAGCCTGGCCGGCGGTGGGGTAGCGCTTCACAGCGATGCGTGCTAAGCAGAGCCGCTAGCCGCCGGAGGCCGGACCAGGCGGTCCCGGCGACGCTGGAGGAAGAAGACGAGAGATTGAAGGTGCATGCCGGCCGTTGGATATAAATCCAATGGCTGTGGATGTCATAATCATTTGTTGACCAAGTTGACTACGCCCTGCGTAGGCTTCGACCTATTGGCCCACATGTCAGCCTGCAAAACATATATTTAACCCATGTTTTCTAGAATGTACAGTCCATTTGCTGGGCTGGGTGAACAAACAATTTCGCATCAATGCGGCCCATTTATATTTTCTAAGGAATCCCAGCCCATTTGCACTTCCTTCAAATACACGAATTAGCTGGGCTCGTTATATATACAATGTTATGTTAGAAGGAGCAATTAATATCAAAAAATAAACCGGAGAGGCATATTTTTTATATACACAATTAACAAATTAGCGAGTTATTGCTCAAAATAAAAATGAGCGCGTTATTATTACATTGGTCCTTAAAATCTTCGCAAGCTTTTGTACGCAATCACCAGGATTTTCCTTGCATGTGAGTCAAAAACAACCAGGATTTTCCTTGCCAACTTCTGTTAAACATTTACTTTTATAAGTTAATAACACGTGGGATGTTTTTATAATGTATATATAAGTCTCTCTAAAATATACGATAATAGTTATAATATAAATATATATAATGTGGTTAAAAAAATACATTGGGCTGCCAATCTTTAAGAAAAAGCCCATAGGCCGGTATGGACCTCAAAAAATAAGTTGAAACCACTGTCACCGTATGTTGTGGGCTACGCATGTTAAAATACAAAACCTGGGCCTAGCTGATACTTGTTCGCCCTCTGGAAAAAATGATACCAGATCCCCGAGCGAACTGGATTAAAGAGGGGGGTCGGCGGCACGACTGAAGAAGCACATCAGGAGCGATTTTTTCTTCTTCAGTGGATGGCTCTCGATGGCGTTTTTTTACTTGCCTCTGCACCATACAACTTGTATTTTTAGCCTCCCAGTCCGTGGTTGACCAGCAGCCCATTTGCTGGGCGAACCAACCTACAAAAACCAGCACTCGATTTTTCATCAAGCCCCAAAAACAACGCAGTACTATGTTTGTTTTGAGGCCGAAAACATTACGGCAGGGGTTGAGCGGGGGAAGGGGCAAGACAGAGCAAAAAGATTAAAAAGAGCTGATGCGCCGTTGCTACCCTAACAAAGCAGGTGCAATTCTTCTCGGGAAGAAGGTGTGCCGTTGACACCCACACGTCACATACCCCACAGTGGGCATACTAACAAGTTCACACACAAGTACAACAGAAAAGGTAAACATTCGTATCAAACTCAGGTTCACGGGACATGTTCATATTCGTAGCCAACATTCACTATCAACAACTCAAAAGATTCATATATACACAAGTTCTGCATGTCTATGGATCCAAATGATTGATTGATCACACAACAATATTCATAGATAATTCACAAAAAGATTCAGATATACACATGTTCAGTATGTTTATGCATCCAAATGATTGAGATCACAGCCAATATGATCCATGGACGAACTTTAATTACCTAGGGTACATACTGGTAAATGGTGTTCAGTCGGAGGTACTTCTTGCTAAAATTAATGCTTGTACGAGTAAACTTTCGAGTACATAAGAGGCAGCACAGACAATCTGAACTTTGCTTGTAGGTTTATCCTCAAATAGTGGCCTCGTGCCGAGGGAGGTTTGAGCAACTTGGCCACTACTTTCATCCAACTAGTTTACTGGCTCATCTTGGTCCTGTAGCTCGCCAAAATTATACCTTGCAAACTGGTAAATGGTGTTCAGTCGGAGGAACTTCTTGCTAAAATTAATGCTTGTACGAGTAAACTTTCGAGTACATAAGAGGCAGCACAGACAATCTGAACTTTGCTTGTAGGTTTATCCTCATATAGTGGCCTCGTGCCGAGGGAGGTTTGAGCAACATGGCCACTACTTTCATCCAACTAGTTTACTGGCTCATCTTGGTCCTGTAGCTTGCCAAAATTCTACATTGCGGACGAGAAAGGAGGCGGTTGAGAAAATGAACCACCCAAATTTTTTGTGCAGTTCCACTGAAATGGAGCATCCCTGGCGTGCAGACTGATTAAGTGCCAGATGAATATACGCGTCAACCAACTTGTCTGGAATCTTTAGACTCCATGCCATACAGTTTGCTACCATATCTGCCGATAACCAATAGGCACAAGTTGGGACCAAAGACTGGACTGCGTTTTTCTAGGCTATGCGCCAAGCAATACTTTTGGCGTTCACTCTCCTAATACTTGGAGTTTGACAACTGGTTGATGCCGGTTGATACTCGAATGAATATAGGCACTTCTTATTTTCAACATCGATGCTTGTCTGGGTGAACTTTTGAGTATATAGCAGCAGCATAAGTACTTGTCCATCTGATCTTTTTGTGCAGTTCTACTGAAATCACCCAATGTAATGATTTGCCTGCGAGTTCAAGCTCCAAGTTACTCCTTTATGAAATCGGCAAATAGTAGCACAATACCAAATTACCAATACATATGACAAGCACAATAATCAGGATAAAGACCAGTACCAACCTGTGTGAGGTAGCATATCAATTACTATTTCCTTTGACTGGAAGCCGAGATAAGCCAAGCGACCGACAGCAAAAGAAGAATGCAAGCCCAGATTAGTGACCGACAGGAAAGGAAGGATGTTGTCGAGGCAATGAAACACCCAAAGTTTTTGTGCAGTTCCACCAAAATCGAGCATCCCTGTTGGCACATATATTGAGAGGGTGAGATTACTGTAATAGTGGGACTAGTTGATGAAACATACACTAACAAATAGAAGCACCCTCATTATCTTAATGGGTAAAGTTAGCAACATAGTAGTCTTTCTTAAAGAGAGGTATTTGTTTATTTAATCAGTGCCAATTAGCTCAACACTCAAAGCATTGCCTGTATCATAGGTTGCAAAACTTTAACGTGCAAAGATAACGGAGTTTCTCATGACAGTAGCACGATACAAATAGAGATGACAGCAAACTAATATGGATGAAGGCCTTAGGCCGGTACAAACCTGAGGGAAAAGCTTATTCATGTAGTCCCATAAGAGATGATAAAGCACTCATTGGAATCACTCAATAGTGTATATTTTTGTGCACTTCAAATGTATGGTTGAAATCACTCTTGTTTACCAGTGCTGAGATTATATCGAAAGATTACCAAGAACTTCCAG
This sequence comes from Triticum aestivum, assembly GCF_018294505.1. Taxonomy (NCBI): domain Eukaryota; kingdom Viridiplantae; phylum Streptophyta; class Magnoliopsida; order Poales; family Poaceae; genus Triticum; species Triticum aestivum. Next base: position 455,661,593 of record NC_057802.1, on the reverse strand, counting down.
CAGAGTTAAAGGACTGGCTGGGATATAGTTCATTGTATTGTCTTGTGTAGTTCCACTAAAATGTATGATTGGCACAACATGATCCCTGTTTGCACAAGTAGGAACAAGGTGAAACCTTCATTAGCTTGTTGAGAAAGGATAGAAAGACATTAGCATATTACTCCAACAGTAGCATCAAATTTCTGATGGACAATACGCAAAACATTGCCTGATTAAACCAATGGCAATAAATTGACATGCAAAACAATAGCACTATTATGTCATGACACTAATAATATTCCCTCCCTGCTCCACCACATGATTCACCTCCATAGACAAACATACACACGTACATGATTCAGCATACGGTGCTACTTAAGATTTGTTTAACTCCGACAGGAAAATTAGGCAGCAATAAATTAGTGATACTTAAGTACTCCTAATTAATTAAGTGACCTTGCAGGAGAGACGGCAGAAGTGGAAGGGCTCCCTGGAGGATCGTCTCACATGTAAGGTAGACGTTGCCGGAGCCCTTGAATGGCCTCGACTGAGGCCTCTGGCTTCAGCAAGATCACCTTGGCACTGTTTATTCTTCTTCTTCCTCCTCTTCATCCTCTGTTTCTCTTTCTCCTCACCAGTTGGTGAAACCAAGTACATGATTGGCCTTCTATTTTTGAATTGGTTTTGTCAGTGAGGGAGTACAAGTGTACTAGTAAACAATAGCATTATTTTCTGATGGGAGTCACAAAATAGAGATGAACACATGCATTAAATATCATTCTTACCTAAAGGAAGGTTATGGCGCCAATATGGATGATGAGGATTGGAACACATATCTCCCTTTGTGCAGTTCCACCTAAATGAATCAACTATTCCATTCTAACATTCCACTTAAACAGCACAAAAGTCACTTCTTTTAAGAAGTGTTTTGTGCAGTGCACCAAAAGGTCGCAACAGCAACCTGGTGAAATGGATATCCCTGTTTGCACAAAAAGCTACAATGGAAACAGTCAAAGTCTCAAACAATTACAAGCAAGAACATTTGGCTAAACTTGTCATGGCTTATAACAGTGGCATGGCTTCATTTTACCAGGGGCATTAGATTAAGAACAGCTAAATATTTGGTATAAGGGCATGGGACAGTGGGTGCACCAGCAGTCCAGCACCATGTACCTAAACAGGGGCATAAAGTGGTGATTCAGAGTTTGTTGCCCCGAGAAACAAACATCCAAGAAACATATCTGGGTTGGTCCCATTTATGTTCACTCTAGCCACCTACTCCTATGTGTGGATAGCAAATCTAGTCCTGGTCATACCACTGTGTACAGCGTTACCCCGAGATTTCCCTTTTCGACCAAGAGACCAGTTGGATGACCAGTCTGTACTACTTTCACCCCCTTTCCTTCCTGTTTGTACCAAGTACGATGTACATACTAAATTCCCCCACCCCCACTTTATTTCTTGTTTGAACCAAGTACAAGATTCGACTCCATGAAGTAGCTTTACCTCTAACAATAGAAAAAAAAATAGGTGACATTGGACCATCCGATCGAGAGGGGCTGAGAGTAGAAAATGATGCACATGCAGCGACATAGCGAGCTGGGGAAGTAGAGCTAAGGCGATTTCGAAGGAAGATATACCTGAAGGTCGTCGGGATGTGGATAGGTGGGCGGCGGGAGGCCGGATCCGCCCACACTATAGCAACGACGAAGGGATCGGAGGACCTCCCGCGCCGGCGCTCGGCCAGAGATAATGGTGCGGCCGGCAGTGGGTCTCCTCCCTCGCTGTCGACGACGGCCTAAACGCTGCCCCTCCTCCCCTTCACCAGCGGAGGGGGACACATCCGAATCTGTAACCAGTGGTGAGGATAGAAAGACAGTGTTTTTTGAAGGGAGAAAGACAGTGTTACCACCCCTATCTTGTTTAGATTGTAGGGTAACGCAGCAGAAAACAAAAAAATTCCGACGTACGCACCAGCCCAGGACCACTATGGAGACTGCATACATGGTTTGATCTTTTTCATTACCGACTCATATCGCAGCGGGAAGTAGATTCGATGACGACCGGCGGTGCAGATCCCCGCAGCTAGAATTTACAACCTCCCAACCGCGAGGATGTATACCCTCATATGCTCCTCAGACAACCCTCCGGGAGGCGGTCGAACAGCCCCCCTGGACAGTGTCGCGGACAGCCCTTCGGGAGGACCTTCGAAACTCGAACGGTCACTCGGACAGCCCTTCGGGAGGACCTTCGAAACTCGGACTGTCACACGGACAGCCCTTCGGGAGGCACTCACGAACTAAGACCGAAACTACGATCTCTCTACAGAGTTGCACACATACGGTGTCATCTATCCGGCAGGGCTTCGCCGTCCAGAACTAGTTCCTGCCGGAACCCAGACAACCTTACGGCTCTACGAAACTCTTTTCGTGGGAGGGAGAGAAGAAGCCAGATAATGCATGGCATGTGTATGAGAGCAAGGGATGAGTGTGGAGGGCTGCCCCTCCACCTCTATTCATAGGAAATCCCAAGGGGGTAGGGTAGTTTCACAAAAAACCCAAAATGCACATGAATGAAGTCCTTCCACAAGGACCTAGGAGTGAAACCAATGAACAAGAGGGTCCCCAAGGGGGGATACCCCATGTGGCCGGCCACACCCCCATGAGGGGCCCAAAAAATGGCTCCTATCCATCCATGTCATCCCCAAGATCTTTTGGAGCAAAGCCCCAAAAGGTGGCTTTCCATAAAGTAACCATAAAGCTGATTTTCACTATTCACGATGACATTTTTCAGCGTCTGATCGAACTGAAAATATTTATGTGGGCTAAGAACATTTCCAGCACCCACTAGAATGATTTTCAACGCGTTCCGAAACAATTCCGGTTTTAGTGATTTTCATCTGCGAAACGCATCTGAAGTGGCTCCGGCAGCTCCGGAACATTTCCGGTTTTTATCTCAGAAAATTCCAAAAAGCTTCCAGAATGATTCTGGCATCCTCCAAGAATTATCAGGCATGTGCCAAAACCAATTTGACTTAATGGTGTATCCCGAAACAACTTTTCGGTATCATCGAAACTTATCCGATGACCTCTCTCTGCGGTACGATTCCGCCGTCTGAAACTTTTCGGTGTCCGAAACTTTTTTGGTGATTTTCTCTCAGTCCCTGTCTAGTATTCAGCAGATAGATGACCCTTAAGCGTGTGACCCTATAGGTTCGGTGAAGTATAGACATGACCCGGAACCCCTTCCGATCAATGATCAACATCGGAGCCGTGGACACCCATATTGACCCCTATACCCACACGAATAAATATTCGAGTGAACCTCCAGTTGCCGTGTGCTATTCCTGTTGCTTCGCGATATGTTACAAATACCCGAGGTGAGACATGTTGGCATTCCCGTGGATCAACAACTTGTCCACTATGCTAGTTACCTCGTTACCGGTTTTGTTCTCTTTTCTCGTTTCTGTGTTCCGGCATCCCAGTGATCAAATCACACTGTGTCTGGCCAGACGATGATGGATACCGTAATACCGAGAGGGCCCGAGAATATCTCTCCATCGTCGGAGGAGCAAATCCCAATCTTGAGCTATCAAGTTACTTGACACACTTTTCCATGAACCCGTAAGCCACCGTAATAGCCACCCATTTACGGATGACGTTTAACAAACCCCAAAGTTCAAGAAGCAAGCATGAAGAAACTCGATACTCTCATGGTCTAAGGAATCATGCAAACGTTAACCATCTCTGTGTTATGCACCATTAACTTGTGATTAATGAATCTCTTAGCATAGCATCAATCCGGGTCGATTCAACACAAATGTTCTCTTAACATTGTGCCCTCAAAATTGCTGGCATAGACATGCCCATGATCAGGAAAACAGAACCATCATGCAACACTTGAGCTAGTCTTAGAGGCCAGACTAGGAATACTTCTTACCGTTTATTATTCCACACGTGCATATGAGTCTTCCTCCGAGCCTCGTGGATATTGCAGACTCGAGAATCATTGCAGTTATAGCATGGAACATAAACATAATTATGAACTCGGAGATAAATAATATCATTTATTATTGCCTCTAGGGCATATCTCCTACATAGATCTAGAGAGGATGAGAGTGTGTGAATAGAGCAACCCTAGCAAGCAAGCGCGGAGGCTCCGGCCTATATATACGTAGTGGGGTAGTTTTCCTTTTCACTCCATCAAAACAATCATTTAAAATTGTGTACTATGTGCCAGGTCGCCCTTTTTTAGTTGTTGATTGTTTTTTGAGATAGCTACCCGCTTGTTCCAAGTGGTGTTACGGTGTGCCTGATCGCACTTTGTATCGTTCAAGTCTGGTACAAGTCCCTCCATTAAATGAACAACCACCCCCTCGTAAAAATTGTGAACAAGCCCACGGCTAAAATTATCGGAAACGTGGGTTGCCCCAACATGCATTATTATTTATATTTTCTACTCCCTCCGTTCCTAAATATAAGTCTTTTTTATTAGCCACACCTAAGACAAGATTTTTTTTATTAGCAGTGAACCCCACATGTCATAGACAAAAAAAGTGTGGCAAGATTCCATAGGCAAGCCAAAGTGTGTCTAACAATTTGAGCAACTCAAGTTAGGCAAGTGTGGGAAAAATAATGTGGCAACATAAGACAAACATAGTCACAATCCAAACAGCCCCATAATTTTTTGTGACATGCATGAAAATTTGGTTAGTTAAATTTATAGTCAAAATTTGGCAAGGTGCTTCAAACCAACACATGCACGTATCAAAAGGGAAGTCGCGGCATGCATGCATGCGTTGTACTCCCTTCGTTTCCAAATATAAGTCTTTTTAGAGATTGCAACAAGTGACTACATACGAAGCAAAATATGTCTACATACATCTGTATGTTGTAGTCCATTTGAAATGTGTAAAAAGACTTATATCGGGTGCAGTGCTTTGATGTGTCGCGTCAACTCGTACAAGACCAAGAAGTTTGATTACTACAACGCCCTCTCCCTCGCGGACTGAGCTCCGGTGCCTTAACTGCACCTGCCTTTGGCTGCATGACAGGTGAGCCAACCACCTGTTGGGCCCACCGGTCATAGAGGCAAAGGCAGGAGCAGTAAGTCAATGAATCTACGTCCCTCCCTCGCGCATGAGCGTGGTGGCTGGCAGGACTAGTAGGAGCTTTCGCTACACGCTATCCCTCCCGCACGAGGTGGACGGACATGCAGCAGTGGATTCGATACTGTAGAAGTAGGAGTAACATCATTGTTCGTCTTCTCGAAGAGGCGAAGAGCCAAGCGCAACCCGAACGTGGCAGTTGCGAACGCTCGCGTGGTGCGGTGCCTTGGAGCACGCATATAGCCAGGCTCTTGCATGAGACAAAATTGCTATTTGAGCCCACTATTGTAGTGCTAGTACTTGCTAGTATAGCCCTGTAAACCGGAAAGGAGTATTCGCCTTTCTAGAGATTTCAACAAGTGACTAGACTACACCGCGTGAAGTACTCCCTCCCTTCCGGTTTATAGGGCTCAAATCTCAAATCTCATCAACCAAGGCATTTTGCGATTGGAGGAATGTATCTCGTACTTTACAAAACTACCCTAATTAAACTCATGCATTAATTACGTAGTTCTCTCGTTTTCCTCTCCGCCTTGGTCGCGGTGCACAATATTGAGCACTCCTATATGTTTAGCCACTCTATCTACATGAGGGACATATGAGCATCCGGGCCCGCGTGCCATCCACCAAATCACAGCGAGGTGCTAAAGTCGAAACTCACCGGTCACCCCGGTGTGGCCGTCATGACCCGTCATATCACAAAACCCACACCTTTACCAGCAGTGGTAAAGTGGCCTCGAAGTTGGACTGGACGAAGCAACCATCATTTCACTCGAACGCTCGTTGAAGCCCTTTCTCCCCTTTCTTGAAGAAAACCTCATTCCAGGCTACTCACTTCTGCCATTTTTCTTCTGTACCAATGAAGGAAAGGTGGGCGAATCAGTGATACTGCTATATTTTCATTCCAAGAATCTTCTTTTTGCGAAGCACCAACCGATTCTCACAGCCTATTCTTTTCCTGTTTTCATTGCGATTGTGGTTTCCTTTTGATTGCTTTTTGTTTGTCAGTTCATTGATGGATCCCGGAGCACTACGCAAAGAGTTGCCGGCGGACAACCCACTGGAGACAGCGATCTCTAGGAAGCGAGCACCGACCAACGAGTTGACCATGTTGGCGGGCCAACCCGTGGAGGCGAAGAACTCCAAGAAACAAGCACTGGCCAAAGAGTTGACGACGTTGGCGGACGAACTCCTCAAAGAAAGTTGGAAGAACAGCAAGGGCCCCACCGTGCCTACCCCAGAAACTCTGATGGCCACCTATGCGAGGCAGGACATCACCACAGAGATCGATTCCCATGCCGTTGTCCGTGCTGTGGTCATTGCCCGAGAGATCGATGACAAGAAATAGTTGGTCGCGCTAATCCTTCAGGGTAGTTTGCATTGCCCTGTGTTTAATTACCAGAATGATGCGTGTTATCAAACCATCTTAGGGCTAGTGCACTGTCTTGTGTGGGCGGTACTTGCTACTTTTGTTTGATGGTGAATCATGCGAACCCTCTCCGGGTTATGGAAACAGATGTATCCTCACCAGCTATTCATGTAATATATGGCATGCTTAGATGTAAGTTTGAACTGTTTATCATATCAGCAGGGCTTGTTTGATGATTCTCGGTGTTAGTAGGCTAGTTACTGTGCCAGCTATAGTACTTGCAAAACACTCACCGAAGAGAAACGTTGGGGCTGATGAGCTCGTGGTACGCTTATACTTATCCGCCGTCGATCGGCCAATAGCCCAAGCTCCTAAAATTGTAGGCTTAGCGATCGATCAGACAATAGTCGACACGGATACATTCAGGCCTCATTTGGTTCATAGGGTAGGAAAATCGTAGCAAAAGTACAGAGACGTAGTACAACACAAAATCATAGCAGTACAGATACGTACTCCCTCCATTCCAAAATAGATGACTCAACTTTTGTACTAGTAACTTTGAAATGGAGGGAGTACAAATCCTAGGCGGGCTAGTTTGGCCTAGTGGGTTTCAGTGATATGACGTGGTACGGTGCCGTCCAGTCTTCGCGTGTGGTAGCAGTATTGCGGGTACAGTAAGTTTTCTTGAAGAAGCGGAATTCAACGAAGTCATGATGGTTCCTTCGTCCGACCAACTTACAGTGGGAAAGGTTGGGCCTGCGCTACGACCGGGGTGGACCAGGATAATTTTGTGCATGGCAGGTGGACCAGGATGGTGGATGTCCCACATGTCGGCGAATGGAAAGTATTCTTTCCGATATAGAGGACGAGCAACGAGTATTCATTGTTTATTTTTGATGAAAGCTATTGTCTCCACTGTTACGGCGGAGGAGTGTGAAACACGGCAGCCCAGTGAACTTGGCATGTGCACCACTCCCTCCTTCCTCATGTAATACTACCATAGTGTTGACTATAAGGTTGGCTATAAAGGTTACAACTTTTTCTCACTTTCTCTCTATCTATTTCCTCTCAAATGTTTTTTACCTTTCTTTTTTTAGACACAATTGTTTTTTATGCCTCTTTTTTTAGAATTAGTTTTTTTATACCTAGGAGCACGTGTAGAGACGGGCTCTTGCAGAGCCCACTCCTTGATTTTGTCAATGCCTCTCTCTCCTCCACATAAGCGGGCTTATAGGCCAGTATTTTACTGGTACTACTTGCTATGAATGCGGGCAGCTGGCGTCTAAGGGGGGAGCGTGCGCGGGGAGGTGGGGGGGGTTCTGGTGGGCCGGGGCGGTCAGAAGCGGGCTTGGAAGCGGTCCGGACTCCCGCATGGCCCGCCTCACATTATCACCACATATTTCTTGGAGTCCGTGCGCGGCGGGCGGGCGATCTCTTCTCCCTCCCCTGTCTCTCTCTTCTCAGCTAACGCCCGCCGATCGATTAGATTTCGGCTATCAACGGTTTATTCAATTGCAGTCCCACATGTCAGTGAAATTGCAAGATAACGCGTGTCCCTTCTGGTGAGCGGCGTGCGAGCCGGACTGTCGGGGGTGCGACGCGTACGAGTCGTAAGTGTGCCGCCTTTTCTTTTGAACTTGCAAAGCGTAACATTTTCGTGCGATCGATCGATAGAAATCCAGAACAAAATGACGAGGGCGGTGCTTTACCGCGCGTTAGGCGGGCTTGTTTGAGTGATATGACGTGCTACTGTGCCGTCCACTTGCTCCATTTTTATGTAAGCAAGAGTTTACACTCTTACGTGGGAGGAGTGCGAAACACAACGGATCTGATTTTGATCGAGGGATAACTGTTCCCTGCCAAATAATGGAGCACTGTTTGCGATTATAGCATGATAGTTAGGGCATCTCCAGCGCTGGCCCATAACTTTACACCGGCATCTGTCCGAGGACACTGATGGATGCCATCCAATGTTGCCCGCATACCTTTCGACAACTATATGAACTAACCGGACAAAATTCGTGCAAACAAAGCAAATTTCAAATTAACCGGATGAAATTCATTACATTTCGAAAACTTGTCCTACAAACTAGACGAAATTCATTACATATTTCGCACAAACCATACTAAAACCTACTGTAACCTAATCTAAACGATCGCCGGCGCCCGACCACCATGTCCGGCCATGAACCCGCGAAAGCCGGCGATTGCCTTTGCCTCCTACTCATCTGCCTCGATAACCTCCTCCTCCGGAGCACAAGGTTCTGAAGATTTCCGCCTCCACGTCGCCGTCAAGCGGCTGATCGGCCGCCGATGTTTATCCCACCAAGCTTGGCGTCGACTGAGTGGAGGAGCGATGGCCTTCCTGGGACCAGAGCGGTGGTGACCTACCGTGTACTACTCTTCCTCGCTACCGGCTGCGCCCGCGCACGCACGCCGGCTTCGTGGTAGTGGTGGCGGAGGGCGGCCGGGGGGAGCCGGCGATCTCCTTCGTCTGCTCCTGTGACAGTACGTCCAAGAGAGCTTTGGAGCACGCTCGGAGCGGAGCCGCCGTTGTCCTTCGTCTGCTCCTGCGACAGTACGTCCAAGAGAGCTTTGGAGCACCAGGAGGCCATGGTTGGAGTGGTGCCGACAGAAGAAGGGACCGGAGTAGAATGAGTGTGGGTCTTTGACTATGGCTGGGAGTTGGGGCTCAAGTTAATATAGTGGGTGAATGGCAATGAGCCCCGGCAAACGGGTGGACGACTGGCGCCGGAGTAGGTTCGTCGGGCGTGAATGCGGATGCTGCTTCAGTGACTTAACTGCAGGTGCGTTGGGTCACTGACATGTGGGCCCAACGGGCATCTGGCCTGCATGTCAGTGACACACCAACTGCACCTACAGTTAAGTCCGGTGAATACGGCATTGACGTTCTGGAGAGACGGTGACCATTTTAGGCAGAAAGAACGCGCTAGTGATGGAAGGGGTTTTAGTAGGCCAGGGCGGTCAGACGCTGGCGTGGTGGTAAAATGTGAACTCATGGATGACGAGCCTTTGAAGCGTATGCGGCACGTATTGACAACCAGGCGTCCATTCATCCAATCTTGTCGCCAGCTAGCCTTCGACGACCACCATTAGACACCATGCAACCATGCATAACTTACGAATAATGGACGAATTGATCAGACACACACTCGTGTGCAGTGGCATTATGATCGGTCGCTCACGATAGTACATACTCCGTACCATAGTACCCTCTCTAGCTAGGTTGTTTTATATATTGTCGTTGTGATGGACGATATACATGAGCAAGGCGCCGAGTCCCGAGTATGACCGTTGGTGTTGGAGAGAATTCCTTATTTGGCCCTTTCTTAAAATTTGCTTCCCTTTTTTTCCCTCAAAAATATATTTTCCCCTTTTTGACACTCAATTTTCATTTTGTTCCCTTCATGACAATTCCTTCAGTTTTGGCACTTCACAATGTTAAGTCTAACGTGAAAAATACTATTTTACCCCTGGTGTATTATGTGACCAAAATTATTTACAAGTCAAAAGCAGTGGTAATGTGATATGTTCTGTCTTGACTACATGAGCAAATGGAAAAAAAATCTACAATTTTACCACCGCGTAACGGATATATATCACATCATGCTCGAGTTCATATATCACATCTTCGGATATCACGGCGTGGCCAGCGGCCGCCAAGACAGAGTCCGCGTTCGGCGCTGCTCCCTGATGTCTCTACGTCAAGAACTCGGCTCCCAGAATACACAGGTGAGCAGCTCGTCTTGTCGCGTCACACACCCACACACACTAAAATACAATAGTAGCTAGCATGCGCACCCTGCGCGAGCGGCAGCACACACACCCAGCGCGAGCTGCAACACACACAAGCACACATCACACACGCACGACACGTGGCAGCACACAGACTAGCACACATCACACACGCACATGGAAGCACACGCGTTGCATGCCCTAGCGCTAAAAACATGCACGACGACGAGCATGAAGACCCTTCTCCGCCACTGCGCCACCATGGCCGTCGAGGCCGAGGACGCACGACCCTTCTCCGCTGCGCTACCATGGCCGTCTATGGCTGCTGCAGGTCCGTGGCCCTCCTCCGTCGCCCCTGCATGGCCGCCCGATGCCGATACCGTATGGCCCAAGGCCGCTGCCCCGCCATGACCCTCCTCCACCTTTCCTCCATGGCCGCCCGACACCGCGCTGCACTGGCCGCCGTCCGCCATCAATCCGCTGCAAAAGCATCGGTCTTGCACTCCGATATATTGCACCATCACTCTCTCAGCCTCGCGTCGCCGCCGTTTACCTTGTACAACTACCACACCGTAGTCGAGAGAGAAGATGCGTTGGAGATCTTTTTACCAATGACCTAAAGCAGGGGTAAAAACGACCTTTCATGTTGCACTTCACGGTGTTGATGGTCAAAACTCACAGAAGTGTCATGGAGGAAACACAACAAAATTTAAGTGTCAAAAAGGGAAAATATATTTTTGAGGGCCAAAAAGAGAAGCAAATATTAAGAAAGGGCCAAATAAGGAATTCTCTCTTGGTGTTGAGCCAGGTGAATACATGCTCGGCGTTCGCGGAGGCCTCCATCAAACGTCTAAAAGGTAATGTCAGGCACCGCCGGAGCGCGCAGGTGACGGGCTCGCCGTTTGCGTTGCACCATGAGCAGGACTTTGATTGAGAGGGCGACGTGCATGCATTAGCATGGTTTGACTACGTGAGTGTGAGTGTCTGCACGCGTACATGCTACTTGCCTCTATGGACGGTGTGCTCTAATGTATGCATCATGTATAATATAATGATCAAAGTGAGCTATCAAGACAAGTTCGATGACCGCCCATGCATTTTACTCGGTAATAAATGACCAAGATTGAAGGGGAATCCAAATTTCCTTCGTCGTCTGTCCTTGAGCTCTTGACAAACCAATGCACTATACGGTTGTCCGGCCACTCCACCCCAGAGCTCTCACCAAGCGTCGTTCATGCCACCGCGCCGCACACTAGCCGGTAAGGAAGCGATGACACCCGCCGCGCCGAGTTCCTCGCCGCCCACGACCGCACACAAAATGGTAGGGAAGCGATGGCATCCCGCTGTGCCGAGTTCATCGCCGCTCGCGACCTCACACCTATGTGGGCGGAATTTGAAGCTGCCAAGGCTGAATGGGCGGTAGAGCAAGAGGCGGCCAAAGCCGCACAGAGGGAGCAGAGAAGTCAGAAAGCACTCAAGAAAAGAGAGGCCCGCCGCCGCAAGAAAGAACAGGATGCACACGCTGCTGCGGAGAGGTCGGCGGAGATCCAATCACGGTGGGGTGTCGCCGACAAAGTCGGGAAGGAGAACAACGGCGTCTGGCCAGCATATGAGAAGTAGTAGTACTAGTAGTTAGTGTGTGTGTTTGTGTCTGAGTACAAACATGTACCAGTACTACTATTTACTACTGTAGTTTTTAGAGCAAATTACCGGTACATTAGCCTAGACTCAATGGAAAAATTCCTATCCTATGCATCAAATGGCATCTCTTTCTCTATAGGAATTGAGATGCATGTCATCTCACTTCCTATGACTTTCATATTCCTATAAAATTCCTATCCTATGAACGAAAGGAAGCCTCTGCTGGAGTAACTACTATAGCTAGCAGTGCTACTGGTACAGTAGTTTTCTTCAAGAAGTGGACTTCAACGAAGTCATGATGGTTCCTTCATCCGAGCACTCACAGTGGGAAAGGTTGGGCCTGTGATTTGACGGCTCATTAGTCATTATTACTGCGACGCGACGACCGGGGTGACTCTCCCTTGGAGTTCTGCGTGCATGGCAAGTGGACTAGGATGGTCGACGTCCCACATGTTGGCGAACGGAAGTATTCTTTCCGATATCGAGGAGCAAGGAAACCGCATGGTATAGTATCACTGCTGATTTATATATATTTCTTATTTCTGATGAATGCTAGCGTTTCAACTCTTACGACGAAGGAGTGCAAAACACGGCACGTGATGGATGTCCCACACGCCAGCGAAAGGAGTGGGACATGAACAGCGTGGTAGAGCGTCTCCACTTCTTCCATTTCTGGGTCGGAGACCACACGTATAGTACTAGTGGTATGAACGGTACAAAGTGCGACCCGGAGAGAAAGACACGTCTAGTTGGAAGGTCTCGGGGCATACACGTAAACAAATATAAAACCTAATATGTGCCTCCAATTAATATAGTAGTAGTAGAGTACTTAGGCACGTACTCCATAACAGCACCGTGCATTGCACGTACAACATTTAGTGGTACGTAGTAAGAGACAAATGCCTATATGCCACACATGTTCATACTATTTGTGCCATTCTACTTCACTTACTGCGCTACATTACTCAGGTTCGTACGTCCACTCCTGGGTACATGTCCATCTCGTAGTTCCAGTCCCACATGTTCTTCATAGATGGAACGATCCATATCATCGCAGTTAGTGTGGCTCCCCATGATGGAGACTCGTCCAAACTATGGCCAGCCTCGACGCGGAGCAGTCGCGTGCACCGGGAAGCGGCGCTCTCTCGGTCGTCGCGCTGCTTCAAAGCCGGCGCCAGCGAGAGGTCGCCTCCGCTCTAGCCGGGCATTAATGTGGCACTGACGCTCCAGGGTGACGCTGACCGTTTCACGCGGGAAACGCGCACTGGCAAGGGAGTATTGGTTTTGAACCGTTTCAGGTGTAGTACTGGTAGTTTGCAAAACTACTCAATTATTGCACTCAGTTTCCTAAGAAATTGTGGTAAAAAACGTTACTCCACAGCCCGCTTCCCTTCTCCTTCCTCTTCCACCGCCCGTGCACGTCCGCGGGAAGCGACCCGTCAACCCTTATATAGGAGTGCTAGCACAAAAAGATGCATGCATGACCACTAAAATTTCCAGATTAAAGCGCCGCTCCGGCGGGAGTATGCCGATGTCATTACCTTTGGCCGGGCCATGGCTACCGGGCGATGGCGACCAGAGAAGAGGCGGAGGGAGGGGAATGAATGCAGCTACTGTTTGGGTTCACCGCCCGGCTTAAATAAATGCGCACCATCACGTGTACCTGCGGGTGCACAAATTGTAACATACGTGTCTGCTTAAGTGGGCGTCACGTAACTAGTGTGTGTTTGAGATTCTGAGAGACAGAGTGCGTGTGTGTGACTCTACTCTTCTGACATGTACTCAACCTTTTGCATCGGGATAAGTATAATGGTATTACACTTTAGCTAGTGATTTACATGGCCATGTTAACATGGTTGTGTAAAAAAATGTCACTTCCTGCTCGTGATTTGCGTTATATAATTACAAGCAAGATGCTCGTGCATTGCACGGAACATCAATATGCATTTTTTTACAAAACACCTGTTGTGATTGACCCATGCATGAGTAATCCCATGTGTAAAAACTAATGATATCTCGAGAATTTTATCGGAAAACTGGTATCTCGAGAATTTCATTGAAAAAATGAAAGATGAGATAAGGTGAGGAGGAGTGGAGCGTCGTGGTGAGTGGTGGTCAGACTAGGCGGAGGCATGGGGATGGACGGCACCGGCAGGTGGCAGCGCCACCATGCTAGATTGTTCCAGAAACTTCTTTTTTTAATTGCTCAGCAATGAGGTTGTGGGAGATAAGGATGTGGAGAGAGGTGCGGGTATATTTTGTAAAATTATCCTAGTTTGCTTTCTATCCGTCAGATATAGATCGGACGGTCTATATTACAACATGGCAGGCACACCATCATCACCAACTCGGTTTTTTATAAGAGTAGAGATGATAAGTTTGCTAACTACTAAAGTAAAGTGGAATTTGTCCATGTTATACAAGTAAATTAAGGTGATTGTTTATCATACGGGTAAGGTTGGACAAAGGGTGGTAGGAACAAATGCTCCGCCTAGAGCACGTGTGTGTGAGATGGAGTCTTAGTGCGTGCGTGTGTGTGTGGGGGGTGGGGGGTGCGTGCGTGTGTGTGTGATGGAGTCTTAGTGTGTGTGGGGGGTGGGTGGGTGGGTGGGTGCGTGCATGTGTGGGGGGCGGTGGGAGCGTGTGTGTGTGTGACGCGGGGTCCTCGGTGGCGGATGTAATTTAAGTGTGCGTGGCTTCATCATAGAGAGGTGATGTGTATGGCAGAGGCCACCAACAATGGGGTGCGAGAGAGAAAAGGCACGTAGAGAGGGAAGAGAAGGTGTGTGCGCGTGAGAGGAGTCGACATCAAGAGAACGTGTTTGTTCGAGAGACACCGAGGAAGACTACTATATATCGATGGTGCATGTAGGCGGGAATTAAACGAAGGGATGGTCTTATTAGTTTCGGGGATACAAGGGAAGAGTGAGAGGGGGGTAGCTAGAAGGAGATTGTTAAGTGTGAGTGTGTGTTTTACCCATCCAGACGGAAGTTATGTGCACACAAGAAGAGAACGATTCGATGTGGCGTTAGGGTTGAGGGCAATTAACTACGTATGGAGACATAGAGACCTTGAACATGCATGTGCGAGAGGTATACATGTATACGTGGGATGTGTGTGTGTGTGCGCGCGCGCATGATCGAGATAAAAGAAAGAAGACATAAGTCATAAGATCAACGACAGGGGAGAGACGGATCGGTATGACAATATGCATGCATGTGAGAGTGCAGGGAAGAAGGCCCGACAATTGAGCATGTGTTTTTGTCTTTAAGAGATAGTGGCGTTGGCTGGAGCATGCATCTATGGCGAGCAGAGGGTGTGAGACACAACGATTGTGCAAAAGAGATCAACCTATAAATGCATGTATGGAGAGACATATATAGTGTGGGTGATAGGAAGCAAGAGTGCGTGCGAGAAAGAAATGTTGATGGAGAAACTACAGATAGATAGAGAGATGGAAATGCTAGCTAGAGGGACATCGGCTAGTTTGAGTGTTGGAGATGACCGCCGGGTGGTTCAGAGGGTGAGGTTATGTGTGTGTGAGAGAAAGATAAAAAGAGGGCACTTGACTGCATGTAGAGAGAAACATACATACACTACAAAAAAAGACACATCTGTGACATTTTGGGCCGAACGAATTTTTTTTGTCATACATATGACACTTCTATGACGATAATTGTGACAAAACCCGGTATCATCATAGATGTGGTGGGCTCCTACTTCTATGACAAAAAATCATGACAGAAAATGGGCTTTTCGTCCTGGGCGGGCCGGAGACGCAGCTGCATGACATTCTTTGGGCCGTCCATGATGGAAAAAAACCATGGTAGAAGCGAGGGCGAGGAAAATTTCAGGGAGTTCCCGGTTACGGTGGGAGGTCGGGGCCGAGCGATGCGCGTTTCTCTCGTACACGTACGCGCGTGTGTGCGAGGCGTTGGCTCTAACTGAACCCGAGCGAGGCGTTGGGCTCTAACTGAACCCAAGCAATTGCACTGCAGGCTACGCGTTACTGAACTCGAGCGATTGATCGATGGCTGTTAACTGAACCCGATCGAGCGATTCCTTCGCTACTGCTGCAAACTGAAGCCGATCGATGCTGCCTCTGGATGAACAGTGAGCGTTGCTGGGGGGGGTTTGGATGAACAGTTCCCGGTGGGGGTGGATGAACAGGACCGCGTGGTGTTGCCTCTGGATGAACAGGACCCCGATCGATCGAGCCGGTTGGGGCTGGATGAACAGGACCCCGTGGAGGGCAGGATAAACAGGACCACCCCGTGGAGGGCAGAATGAATAGTAGATGGTGGAGGGCTGGATGAACAGTAGCCCGTGGAGGGGTGGTTGAACAGGAGCCCGTGGAGAGGGCTGGTTGAACAGTAGCCGGTGGAGTAGCGCGTGGTGGAGGCTGGATGAACAGGAGCCCGTGGATGAACAGTCGCAGGTGGAGGCTAGAGGAGGTCGACGGTGGATGAACAGTAGCCCGTGGAGGCTGGAGGGGGTCGACTGTGGAGATGAACAGTATCCCGTGGAGTCCCGTTTTGCGGTACGCCACACCCCTCCCGAGGAACAGGACCCCCGTTTTGACCGTAGGAGGTCCGTTTCCTCCGTTTTGCGGTACGCCAGACCCCTCTCGATGAACGTGATCCCGTTTCAAACGTGGTCGGTCGAACACAAGGCCGTTTCTTCCGTTCTGCGGTACGCCAGGCCTCGTTTCCATCGGCTGTTCCGTCCAAGCCCTCCCGATGAACACGACGACGCATTCCGTTCCGACCCAGCCGGTTGGCTCCCACGCGTTCCGTTGCCTCCCGATGAACATGACCCATTCCGTTGCCTCCCCATGAACACGACGCATTCCGTTGCCTCCCCATGAACACGACGACGACGTTGTTTCTCCGTTCCGACCCAGCCATGTACACGAGCCCTGGCCATACGTATGCGCGAGTAGGCGTTCGAGACCCCGCCCGTGTGTACACATACGTGGCCGTATTTTCTTTCTTGCACCCTGGCCGCTGTACGTACGTGTACATGCTACGTGCGCCTCTACTACGACACGTACGCGCCTCTACTACGACACGTGCGCGCCTCTATATCCACCAGTATATATGTACATACACGTTCGCGACCAGAATGACAACGCTACGTACCCTTCGACCAGGTGGGTCCGGACTGTCAGGCACTTCCTTGCCTGCGAAGATGCAGCTGGTGGGTCCCAGCAGTCAGGGGGGCGAATCTTTTTTTCCCCGGACGCACTTCCATGCGTGCGAAGATGTAGCTGGTGGGTCCCAGCAGTCAGGGGCAAACGTTTTTTTCGCGAAATACGGTGGCCCGTCCGGTGGGTCCCAGCTGTCAGGTGGAGGAATAATTATTTTGCACGTACTAAGAAGGCACTTCCTTGCTGCGGCCGTGGACCCAGCTGTCAGCCTCTCCACGTACAGTCCACGTCCGATGGAAGCCCTTCCTTGACCACGTTGACCACGCCGCGCCGAGAGCACCAGGGCGATGGACAACAGCGAGGCCTAGGAAGGGGACGACGCGGAGCCGGGGAAGACGCGGTAGTGGATGCCCACACGTAGAGGAGTACGAGGGTTCACTGGTTCGCTGTGGTGTGAGGCTGCCGTCGCCGCAGAATAACAGGGGATGTGGGTGAGTAGAGGGATAGCCTGGCCAGCGGTGGGAGTGGTAGGGGACGGTGAGGCCTCCGCCGCATCGCAGCCGGCCACGGGAGGCAGGAGCACGAGGCACGACCGGCGCTGGTTTGGGCGGCTGGAGCAACAAGACCAGAGGTTGAAGAAGCACTACGGCCGTTGGATGGACATCGTACGGTCACTGGAGCTAGAATCGTGCATATTGACTAAGTTGACAAAGCCCTCCATCCCCGTCAACTTAGTAGGCCCACAAGTCAGCCTGCCACTATACTGGGTCCCAGCTAATAGGGGGAGTATTCATTTTTTGGTGCGTAATAAGGAGGCACTTCCTTGCGTGCGAAGATATAGCTGGTGGGTCCGAGCTGTCAGCAGCGGTAACATTTTTTCGCGAAATACAGAGGCCCTTTCGGTGGGTCCCTGATGTCAGGTGGAGGAATCATTATTTTGCGCGTAATAAGGAGGCATTTCCTTGCGTGCGGCCGTGGACCCAGCTGTCGGCCTCTCCACGTACAGTCCACTTCAGATGCATGTCGGTCGTTGACCACGTTGACCAGGCTGCGCCGAGAGCACCAGGGCGGTGGACGACGGCGAGGCCTAGGAAGGGAACGACACGGAGGCAGGGAAGACTCGGCAGTTGTTTCCCACGCGGAGGGGAGTACGACTGTACGAGGGTTTACTGGTTCGTCTGCCGTCGCCGGAGAATAACAACAGGTGTGGGTGAGTAGAGGGATGGCCAGGCCAGCGATGGGAGTACGGTGAGGCGGTGAGGCCTACGCGGCAGCACAGCCGGCCGCGGGGAGGAGGGAGCAGGCAGTCCCACCGGCGCTTGTTTGAGCGGCTGGAGCAGGAAGAGCAGAGATTGAAGAAGCACGACGGCCATTCGATGGACATCCAATAGTAACTGCTTGTGCGTCAACCTTTTTTTAGGAAAACCTCAAATCTGTGGAAAACAGCATACAGCCCATCTGCCATTATTTTTAATAATTTACAGCCCATTTGCTAATTGTTAAGGTTTTTTTGGAGCCCATATTCTTTTTGTTAGCATTACAACCCATATTATGGCCACGGTTAAAAAATTATACGAAATTTTGCATATTTCGGTGCGGTCCGAACTGTTTTTAATCCTGAAATTTTGACTCACATTCAAACTGATTTTAAAAATAAATGTATATCAATATAAAATCCAACAAATTCTCCACGCATAAAAATTAATGTAATTTAAAATCTTGAAATGAAAAAAAGATATTTGAAACTAATTGCCGGTTTGATGTGTTTTAAAAATGTACAGCCCATTTTTCATTACTGATAGGCCATTTTCTCGGCCAGCCGAATGAAGCTCTCCTCATCTTGAAAGATTTGCAGCCCAACAGGCCTGACAAAGCGACTTACTTGGCAAATCACAAAAAAACTGGGCTGTGGCCGTGGACCCAGCTGTCAGGCTCTCCACGTACAGTACTCTTCCGATGGAAGTCGGTCGTTGACCACATTGACCACGCCGCGCTGAGAGCACCAAGGCGGTGGACGACGACGAGGCCTAGGAAGGGGACGACGCGGAGCCGGGGAAGACGCGGCAGTGGATGCCCATGCGGAGAGGAGTACGAGGGTTCACTGGTTCGGCTGCGGCGTGAGGCTGCCGTCGCCGCAGAATAACAGGGGGTGTGGGTGAGTAGAGGGATACCCTGGGCCACCGGTGGGAGTAGTAGGGGGCGGTGAGGCCTCCGCGGCATCACAGCCGGCCATGAGAGGCAGGAGCACGCGGCACGACCGGCGCTGCTTTGGGTGGATGGAGCAAGAAGACCAGAGGTTGAAGAAGCACTATGGCCGTTGGATGGACATCGTACGGTCACTGGAGCTAGAATCGTTCATATTGACTAAGTTGACAAAGCCCTCCGTCCTCGTCAACTTAGTAGGCCCACAAGTCAGCCACCCACTATGGTGGGTCCCAGCTAGCAGGGGGTATTCATTTTTTGGTGCGTAATAAGGAGGCACTTCCTTGCGTGCGAAGATATAGCTGGTGGGTCCGACCTGTCAGCGGGGGGAACGTTTTTTCGTGAAATACAGAAGCCCTTCCCACGTACAGTGCACGTACAGTGCGTAATAAGGAGGAACTTTCCTTGCGTGCGACCATGGACCTCGTGGGTCCCAGCCGTCAGGCTCTCCACGTGCAGTCCTCTTCCGATGACTCTCGTATGTTGACCACGCCGCGCCGAGCGCACCGAGGCGGTGGACGACGGCGAGGCCCAGACTGGAATGACCCGGAGATGGGGAAGACGCGGCAGTGGAGTCACAGACGGAGAGGAGTGCGAAACTTGACTGGTTCGGGTGCGGGTTGGGCCTACACTCGGCAGAGAATAACAGGAGGTGCGGAGTGGAGGGATGGCCTGGCCGTCGGTAGGGTAGCGATTCACTGAGGAGCGCAAAACAACGCCGCTGGACGCCGAAGGCTGGAGCAGGCGGTTCCAGCAGCGCTGGGGGAAGAAGACGAGAGATTGAAGAAGAATGTCGGCCGTTGGATGTAAATCCAACGCCTTCTTAGGCTTCAACCTACTGGCCCACATGTCAGGCAGTCCATTTGTTTTTTTAGTCCATTTGGTGGGCTGGGTGAAACAATGATGTAGCATCTATGCAGCCCGTTGAAATCCCATTTGCAGTTTTCTCGAAATCCGCGGACTTGCTGAGCTGGGTGAAAATATCATGTTGGGCTAGACGGAGAAATGTTATAAAAACATAAACACATGATTGCACGTCAGTAAAATCTTTGCAAACTTATGTACGCAATCACTAGGAGTTAACTTGCCAAGTTATATATAAACAATTATTATTATTACTTTGTAAGAACTTTCAACTTATGAAATAAAATATCATTTTAATTTGATGAGTTAATAGTACGTGGGGTATTATTATTTTTTAGGCTAGACGTGGGACAGTTGAGTTGGTTCTAGGGGAAAGTACTGGGAGAAAACTCAGTTTACATCGAAAAAGAAAGTGAGAGAAAATTCAGAGACCTGCTGGGTCCACCTGAGGAGGGGAATATGTTGGGAGGAAGGAGATTCAAAGCACGGCAGCCGAGTGAACTAGTCTTTTTTTATGGACAAGTGAACTAGTTTACATACATAAGCAAATAGCCACTAAAAAAGCAATCAGGTTAATGGGTTCTTAAAAGAAATATTTCAGACAAAACAGATAATTACGACACATAGGCTAATGCATGAAACACTCAGATGATAAAGGTGCTTATAAACAGATAAAGTACAACATCTAGACCTTCTTGGCACGCTTGATCATGACGCTGCGGCTGTCCGTGTACTCGTCGGTTACGGGAAGCAGACACGCCCTCATGTCCAAGATCTGCCTGTACATGTCGTAGCATGCGTATGTGTCCTTGCCCGTGTAGGTTATGTAGGCTAGATTCAGAGGTACCTCCCACGTGTTCAGGTCGTCTTCTTTCATGTTGGCGTATCAGGGGTCGATGATGGTCTCAGCGAGGTCAACCACGGAGTCCTTCTCCTGCCCGTTGCTGATGATCTTGTATTGCTTCTGGATGTCGACAAGCTTGTTGCACCAGATGGCGGAATCATCGCGTTCTTCCTTCTCTCCACCATAGCGAAGGTGCAGTCGGCGCTGCCGATGAAACGGGCGAATGCTCCAGAACCTGGTGCAGCCATAGGACTGACGCGAGGCAGAGCTTCACCGAGTCCGTATCGTTGGTGTACATCACATTCAACTTGGTGCAGCCATAGGACTGAACGGCGAACTCAAAGGGGAACTCCTTGCTGAAGTCCATATCCAGCAGGCTCACCCCTCGGATCGCCATTGGAGTCTCTTCGAGTGAACTAGTGTGTAGGCGGCGGCAGCAGTTCGTTTTTCAGCTCTTGGGGAACTGGATTCAACAGTAAGCTGAGTGTGTACAGGCGACAACAGTTACTACCCCTCCCTCGTCCGCTGCACGCCCGACAGAAGATGCACCCTCGGCCACACATCGGTTCACGAGCGGGTCTGTATTGGTACTGTAATAACAGGAGTTAGTGGTCACTTTACTTAAATTTAATTAGCTTTAATAGAAATTTATACTTAAAACAAGCAATGCATTCGCTCGTTCTATCAGTGCCACGGGATCAACATGCACAACAATTAGAAATATTATTCTCAGGACGCTCACAATCAACACATTTGTCGCACTTCCGCAAAGATAATACTACCAAGTTTGAACTGTTTGTTATGGTTGTTGTCCTCTGCATCATCATGCCGTGTTTCCCAGCTTGCAAGATTCAGAACCAACAAATAAGATCCAAATAATAAGTACAACAAAGATGCCTACACATCTCATTGATTCCCAGCTTGCAAGATTCAGAACCAACAAATAAGATCAAAATAATAAGTACAACAAAGATGCCTACACATCTCATTGATTCCCAGCTTGCAAGATTCAGAACCAACAAATAAGATTCAAATAATAAGAACAACAAAGGTGCCTACACATCTCACTGATTCCCAGCTTGCAAGATTCAGAACCAACCCATTAGAGCCTTTTGATAAAGTGAATATCGGGATTAAATCCATCTTGGCTAGCCATGTCATACAATCGAAGAACTTGGCGAATGCTCTTGATTGTCACAACATCTGTAGTTGAGTATTCCTGTTTGCACAGCGCAGATAATAAAGAGCATGATTACTATAATAGTGGCACTAGTGGAAGTCAACCTGCAGCTCCAATCGATGATTCAATTCATGCCACTTTTTCTGCAGTTCGCCTGAAATGAAGCAAGGATTGCATCATCCAGCTACGGCTCATCTTGCAAAGGCTAATAAAATGTTGCACGAGATTACCAGCAGAATTTGACGGAGATTTTGGAAACTCCAATCACCATTTTGTGCAGTTCCACCAAAATTGAGAGATGTTGCCCATGTAACATTTTAGTTGAACTGCACAAGACACTCATTCTAAAAAAGTGTTTTGTGCAGTTCACCAAAAGGTCACAATAGCAACAAGGTGAAATGGATATCCCTATCTGCACAAAAAGATAGAAAGTAAACAGTTGCTGGTCAATAAGAATATACGAAACATATACAAAATGAAAAGAAGCATCTTAATTATGTTCATGGCAATCACGCAAGGACAGTAGAAATTTTAAAACGTCAGCAATGCTTCATGTTACCAGAAGCATTACGATCAAAAATGAGATTCCTCAAATATGGGATTACTTTAATGGTGGCATTGCTTGTTTACCAGACACAGTAAATCAACAGCAGCTAAAGAGTTGGTTTAAGGGCATGGGACCGTGGGGACACCAGGACACTCAGCAGCGTAAAGGAGCAACTTACTTATCATACTGGGGAAAACAGCAGGAGTGCCATTTGTAACACAGTTTAATTGCATCTTATCACTGGAGGCATTAGATTAACAATAACTCTGGTTAGACATGTCCCTAAGGTAACAGTGTGATCGCTTCATTTTACATGCGCCCTTACATTAACAACAACAAAAGGTTGGTATAAGGACATGCGACAGTGGACGCATCAGCACAATGTACCTACAAGGAGGCATAAAGTGGTGATGCCGAGTTTGTTCATGCTATGCAAGGGCAGCAAACCTAATCCTGGAGACCTTGTACTATGTGAGGGCAGCAAATCTAATCCTGGAGACCTTTTACTATGTGAGGGAAGCAAATCTAATCCTGGAGACCTTTTACTATGTGAGGGCAGCAAATCTAATCCTGGAGACCTTTTACTATGTGAGGGCAGCAAATCTAATCCTGAGACCTTTTACTATGTGAGGGCAGCAAATCTGA
>NC_057802.1:455621929-455638125 GCF_018294505.1 Triticum aestivum | reverse complement strand
CTTTTACTATGTGAGGGCAGCAAATCTAATCCTGAAGACCTTTTACTATGTGATGGCAGCAAATCTAATCCTGGACATACTCTGTTGACTTGTCCACCAGCCGCCACATTCTATCCTTTTTTCAACCAATAATAGATCTGTTCCTTATCCAGTTTGTACTGTGTTTTCCCATTATTTCCCTTTTCAACCAAGAGACCGGTTGGGTATCCGGTCTCTACTACTTTCACCATATTATTTCCTCTTTGAATAAAGTCCTAGATTCATGCTACAACTTTCCCCCCTTTCTTCGTTGTTTGAACAAAGCCCTAGATTCGAATGCATGAAGTAGCTTTACCTCTAATAATACTAAAAATTTAGGTGGCTTTGGAAGAGCTGATGGGAGTAGAAAAAGATGCACATGCAGACACGTGGGGAGCTGGGGCAGTAGAGCAAGGCCTCTTTCGAAGAACTTATACCTGAGGATCACCGGGATGTCAGCGGCGGCAGGTCGGATCTGCGGACAATACGGCAGGGAGGAAGAAGGGTCGGAGGACCTCCCGAGCCGGCGCTATGTCGCAGAGAACGGCACAGGCAGAGGATCGGGCCCCTCCGGCAGCTGTGGGTTTCCTCCCTCGGCGGCGATGACCGCGTGAAGGATGCACCTTTTAGTTCTCTACACACACCGGCCGAAGGGATCCGGCCGGATCTGTGACCAGCGGTGAGCAGAGAGAAAATGTCGCTACCGATGTCTTGTTTATATCTGGAGAGGATGAGAGAATGAAGAGAGCAACCCTAGTAAAGCAAGCGCTCAGGCCCCTGCGTCCATATATAGTGGAGTGATTATCTTTTTTCTCTCCACAACAAGCGTTTCAATTTGTGTACGTGGCATTAAAGAAAAGAAACTCTCTATTTAAGGTGACTACTGTACGACTCCTACTTACTACTAGTAGTACTACAGTATTGTTCACTTGTGCTCCCCGCCCCTCCATTCATTGAACAACCCCACAGGTGAATAAACATACAGTAAGTACTGTATTTATATAGAACGAACAAGCTCGAACTATTTTCGCGTAGTTAAAAGTTGAGGGCGGGGCTTTTCCCAGGCAGTACGCGTGGCAGTTTTCGGGTAGGCGGTTTGACAGAGAGGCGAGGAGGGTGAGCGAGTGGGGCTGTGCGATTTGACGGCACGTTACTGCTGGAAAGACTTGTGATATGACCACTCACTATAGTCATGAATTACTGGCGCTCCGACCAGGGTGATGCCCCCCTTCCGTTCCGCGCTCTAATCTGGTGCATGACACGTCGACCCGGATGCTGGCTCTCCCACATGTCGGAGTAGTAAGAAGGAGCAAAGAATGATGCGGTATATACTAGTACTATACTAGAGTACTACTCAGGTCGGAGGAGTGCGAACCACGGCAGCCCAGTGAACCAGCAGTGCGAACCACGGTAGCCCAGTGAACCAGTAGTAGAAAACAATGTGGTGATATGGCCATAAAAAACAATGTGCTACGGTCCACACTGTAGCATGTACAGTAACACTCCTCTTTGTTTGGATCCCTGAGTTAGAGCTAGTTTGGGTTGAAATAGCCTCAAATTATCGAACCAAGAGGGGTTAGTTTGAGCTAGTTTGCTCTAACCCGGCTAAAAAAACTAGCCCGGTGGAGAGGTTCTAATTGGGTTAGTTATCCTCGGGCCCACTAAAAGAGAACTAAAAAAATCTCCCCTGCCCGCACCAGATCGCTCCCCCCTCTCGCACGACTCCTCTCTGTTCCCCATAGGGCCGCTCGCCCTCTCTCTCCTCCGCCCGCCCTCTCCTTCCGGCCTCCGTCGCCCTACTCCGGCCGCCCTCTCCCTCCGGCCTTCGAAGGTCGCCCCGCTCCCCCTTCACCAGTCGTTTTTCTCCCTCTGTCGTGCGCGGCGGCGGCGCATCTACCAGGGAGGTCGCGAGAGGGGTGAGTTTTCTTTCCTTCTCTATCTCACGGCCATATCATTGATCTTGCTTGCTCTAGCGCTAATTCTGATTTGGAAAAGTAGATCCTGATCAAACTTGGTATAGATTTGTGGTGCACGCATGGAATTGTTTGATGCTGCTTGAGGAGGTAATAAATCTTTCTAGAGGCCCAAAGATTCAGGTCACCTTTCTAGGTATTTCAATTTCAGGCTTGCATTATTTCTAGAGGCCCAAAGATTCAGTTCACCTTTCTAGGTATTTCAATTTCAGGCTTGCATTATTTGTAGAGGCCCAAAGATTCAGTTCACCTTTCTAGGTATTTCAGTTTCAGGCTTGCATTATTTCTAGAGGGCTAAAGATTCAATTCACCTTTCTAGGTATTTCACTTTCAGGCTTGCATTATTTCTAGAGGCCCAAAGATTCAGTTCACCTTTCTAGGTATTTCAGTTTCAGGCTTGCATTATTTCTAGAGGCCCAAAGATTCAGTTCACCTTTCTAGGTATTTTAGTTACAGGCTTGCATTATTTCTAGAGGCCCAAAGATTAAGTTCCTAGTCGGCACCAAGCGGCCCTGCTACCCATGCCGGTGTCGACCTCAACTCGCAAGGGCCGGCGTTGGAGGGGTTCCCGGGGCTTGGGCTCTACAGAGCCTTCCTCTAGAGCGACAATGGCGACCTCCTCCCTCGGTGTGTGAGGGGCTCCGGGCTCCCTCCCTATCGTGAATGACTCCCGTGATGAGTTAGCTCATTCTTTGTTTCATGAAGTGTTTTTTTATTTTGTGAAGCTTGATTGACGACTTGTATGTTTAAGTGGGATATCTCATTTGTATGGACAAAGTAAAAATTATCATGTTTTGCATGCTTGATTTTTATAGATGGTTCATTTATGTCAATTGTGAGCGGGAGGAGGCCACAGAAGAGCTGGCCACACCAAGAGGGTGCTTGGATCCAAGGGACTTATTTTAGTCTGACTAAAAATAGTCTCTTTAAGAGGCTAAAGTTCCAAGCACCCCTGACTAAAGAGGGGTTAAAACTAGTCTTGAGACTAAAAAAATTTAGTCAGGGGTACCCCTACTAAAATGTGGATTAGTCTTCTCTCTCCTCATTTAACTCCTCTCCTTTAACACATGCGAGTTCTGGATTGGAGGGTTTGGAGGATAATAAATGCTCATTAACTTGATTTTAGTCTCTTTAGTATTTGGATCCAAGCATGGGTGAGGCTAGCAAGTTTTAGTCCCACTACTTTTAGTCATGGAACTAAAACGTATCCAAGCACCCTCCAAATCCGGCAGGAAATAGGGTCCAAAGTAGTCAAATGATTGAGATAGAGCATTTATTGTCAATCTAACCCTGCCATCCATACACCTCTTTGGTTTAGAGTTAGTTCAGGGTTAGAATCTAACTCTAACCTCTAACTGAGTTAGAGTTCTCCTCGTCTCGGTTCATCGCCATCATACTTTCCCCATTCCTGTGTTTTCAGTATCCTGCGAATCAAAGAGGCCCTTTTTTTGCAGGAAAAATCAAAGAGGCCCTTAGACTGGTTTCGGTCCAGTCATTTTTTATAAACGTGTTATGTCCAAAATTTAATGAACGTGCTCTGGTTTCCACGAAAATAATCCGGTTTCATGTAGTAATTCATTCATTTATTTATTCTTCTGCGGGGGGTTTGCATGTAATTCGTGAGGTCTGAAATGTAAAGTACCCCGGCATATGCTCCGAGTCGTGCATGCACTACGACCCAGATGCTCTATGTCCCACATTTCGGCGAATGGGAGCACGTGGAAATAGCCTAGGAGTACATATAGGAGGATAAATGCGTGAAATAATATGTACTGTGAAGCGTAGCCGCGGTTCGAAAAGGAGACCTAAAGTGATGACAGCTATAGGTCGCACGCACCCAACTAGTGGTACTAGACATACGACTAATTTTTCCCTCAAAAAAAAGAGGCACGAGTGCTCAGTACTCCTATTCTATAAACATGAGTCCCATCTGACAACAGCGTCCGTGCTACAGCTAGCTCTCCTCCCTCGTTTCTCTCTTCTAATTCTAAACTCGGCCGACGCCCGGTGGGCGGGGTGGGTTTGCTCAACTGCGGCCCCACCTCACAGTGAAAACGTTACGACTGGAATAAAAATGCCATATACTCCCTCCGTTCATAAATATAAGCCTTTTTAGATACTATTTCAAATGGAATACAGCATACAGATGTATGTAGACATAGTTTAGAGTGTAGATTCACTCATTTTGCTCCGTATGTAGTAGTCACTTGCTGGAATCTTTAGAAAGACTTATATTTGGGAACGGAGGGAGTACTATACTAATAAAACATTAAGGCCACGAGGCGATGCAGTGCTAGTTACAGGAGGCAAGAAGAGATGCATCCATCGACGACGTCCACCTCCTCGACTTAGGGCGCCGGCCCACCGAACGACGCCTAAGTAGCAGCGGCTTTCGTGGCCAGGTCGACGTGCTTCTGAACAATGGCGTCCAAAGATTCCAGCTGCTAGAAGAAGGCTAACGTCTTTCTGTCCTCGCTTGCCTTGTAGTGGCCTATGTAGACGATTTCCTCGTAGACGTGGATGTGCAGGTCGACGGTTTCTTGCATGGCGAGGCGCTGCGCGGCGAGCGCGGCCTCGAGGTGCACATTCTTCGTCGCGACCTCCGGCACCTGCAGGGCCACCAGGGCTTGAAAGAGTTCGTCACCATGGAGGCCGATGAGGGTGGCAGGCAATGAGGAGCCTGGGCACGCGGGCTGGAGCAGTACGATAAGGTCGTCCGCGCGCTTCTTGACGGCGGTGAACTTGTGGATGGAGTTGACCATCATGTCGTCCATGCGAGAGGCGAAGCCGGTGTCGGCGAGGGCTACGATGCCTACGGTCGCCAGCACCGTCTGGAAACGTTGCGCGGTGCGGGGCCGCAGGCCCACGCCTTGGATGATTTGGCACAGCCGACTGCCGCTCGCGTCCATCGCCTCCATAGGTGCTTGTGGCTTCTGGTCACTTGGTCTTGGATTGGAGTGAGCAGTGTTGCGCAGAGACTTGGGAGTAGATGGATTGGAGCGGTGGGGCGCCTTTATTATATGAGAGTCCAAACTGTGTTGCATTCACATCGTGTTGGCTCTATTCTGCTTCTCCAATTAATTCCCTCTGCATGTAATTGAGGATGCATCATTGACCGTTCAACGTCTCGGGAACCGCTACCCTCTCCCTCCTTGGCATTCAAGCACCTATGGACCCGTCGACGACGAGGTGCCTATGGTGACTCGTAAATTTCAAGATGATAGTGCCGTGCGTGTGTGCATTCATAGGGGTGAGTGTATGCGCGTGTATATGAGCGCTTGCGTCTGTACTGTGTAAAAAAACGTAAATGCGTGTCAAAAAGAGACTAGTCAGTATACTCAATATTGTGCACCTCGGAGAGGAAAACGATAGAACTAGTACGTATTTATTTACGGTGCAGATTCACTCATCTTCCTCCATATGTACTCCGTCTCGGTGTAGTCTAGTCACTTGTTGAAATCTCTAGAAGGGCAAATACTCCTTTCTGGTTTACAGGGCTATACTAGCAAGTAGTTGTATGTACTAGTACAATAGTGGGCTCACATAGCAATTTTGTCTCATGCAAGAGCCTGGCTATATGCATGCTCCAATGTTCGCAACTGCAACGTTCGGTTTGCGCTTGGCTCTTCGCCTCTTCGAGAAGACGAACAATGATGTTACTACTACTGCTTCTACAGTGTCGAATCCACTGCTGCATGTCCGTCCACCGCGAGCGGGACG
The DNA here is from genome assembly GCF_018294505.1 of Triticum aestivum. Taxonomy (NCBI): domain Eukaryota; kingdom Viridiplantae; phylum Streptophyta; class Magnoliopsida; order Poales; family Poaceae; genus Triticum; species Triticum aestivum. The sequence continues at coordinate 455,632,414 of NC_057802.1, read as the reverse complement.
GATAGCTTGTTGTAGAAGTACTACTAAGCAAAAGCCTGTCCTCGTTTGCGAGCAACCGCGCGCATGGGTGAGGGAGAAGGCGTGTAGTAAAATCAAGCTTCTCCTCGTTGTACGAGTTGACGCGACACATCATAGCATTGGCCCCACATGCTTGCCTCTAAACTTGGCTGAAAGACCCGCAGTGTACAATATATTTGCTGCAACCTCTAACATTTACCCACCACAAATTAAAATATATGTGGCCGTATGCATCGTTCTGATGCAGAGGCCGGGGAGTCCCCCCTTAAAAAAACAAATTAAAATATATATTCCTGTCTTGACCAGATGAGCGTGCAAACTACAATCACCAGGGTGTCAGGTAGGGCCAGAAGACTATTTTAATTTTTTTTTAAACTTCGAGACGGCCACATAGCATGGAGCCTACCCCAACGATTTTAAGCTTATAGGCACGGTACACGCTATCCTAGACTACTCTACACATGAAACTGCCACACGAGCGTCCGGGCTGCGCTTGGCTCTTCGCCTCTTCGAGAAGTCGAACAATGATGGAGTACTACTGCACTGGAGGAGTACTACAGTACGCTTCTGGCCATCTGACACCGATTGAACTGCTGCATGTCCACCGCGTGCGGGAGGGAGAGCATGTAGCGAAAGCTTCTCCTAGTCTTGCCAGCCACCACGCTCATGGGCGAGGGAGGGACGCTCCTGCCTTTGCGTGTATGACAGGTGGGCCCGACAGGTGTGTGGCCAACCTGTCATACAGCCAAAGGCAGGTGCAGTTAAGTCCGCGAGGGAGAGGATAATCAAACTTCTCGTTGATGTACGAGTTGACGCGACACGTCAAAGCACTGCACTCGATATATTTCAATAATTTGCGTTTACGATGCATTAATTACAACGCATGCATGCATGCCGCGACTCTCCTTTTGATACTTGCATGTGTTGATTTAATGCACCTTGAAGTAGTATAAAATATGTGACGGTAAAGCTTTGTAATACCCCGGTCCAAGTCGAGAGATGGTTGTGCACGAGGAGGGCGAGATCATGCAGACCGAACAGGACCCGACGATGGAGCTCTCTAAGGTCTCGATGGACCTCACCGTGCTCCACTGCCCCTTGTGCCTCCGCCCCTTGACGCCTCCAGTGTATGAGGTTCGAATACACCTCGTCCATTCGGCTGATTGACCAAGGTGCAGGTTTCTTGATTGATGTGCTGTTCGATTGATTTCTGCAGTGCAAGGGAGGGCACCTGGCCTGCGCGGACTGCCGCGTCGAGCGCCCCGGGAACCAGCGGCAGTGCCAGAAGTGCGAGCGCGGCAGTGGCTTCGACGTGCGGAACACAGCGGTGGACTCCGTCCTTTCGTCGGTGAGGGTGGACTGCCCGCACGAAGGCTGTGAGCTCTACGTCATTACCACAAGCTCGCCGATCACCAGAGCGTGTGTTCGCTCGCGCCCTGCAAATGCCCCGTGCCCGTCTGCGGCTACGAAGGCCCGCCGCCGGCGCTCTAGCACCACATCAGCATGGCGCATCCCATGCCCGTGCACAGGATCCAGTACGGCAAGGTGCTCCAGCTGCAAGTGCCACTGTCGCAGCCACGGCTCTTGCTGTTCGCGGAGGAGGACCGCCGCGCATTTTTCTTGGTCGGCGGCGTGCTCGACATCGGCGCGCCTATCGCCGTGTCGGTCGTCTGCATCAGAGCGGGGGCGTCCCCATTGCCGCACTATGTGGCCAAGCTGTGGGCGAACGGCCCGCCGTTGGAGCCCAAAGGCAAGACCGACGCCGTCAAGGTGGAAATGGAGGTGACAAGCAGCAAGGATCCCGGCGACGTCAACGTGCAGGAGCTGACCTTCTTGACAGTTCCGCCCAAGCTGCTGGCCGGGGCTAAGCTTGTGTCCCTCCACATTCAGATTGACAAGCTCACGTCCTAAATGTTTCTACAATGCCTTCTGTTTATCTTAGTAATATGCTAATATAGGGATTACCTTGGTCTACTTTAGCTTAAGAAATGGTGGGTTTTGGTGGCGATGCAGCAATTACTTTGACATCAGATCAGTAATTTCCAACAGTCGAACGGATATTTTGTGTCTGTTGGATATAAAGTTCCTTTGGGTAAGAAGTACTACTTGTCATCAAAATGGATAAAAGGAGATGTATGTAGACGTATTTTAGTTCTAGATACGTCCCTTTTTATCCATTTTGATGACAAGCACTCCCTCCGTTCCACAATACATGCCTTCCATTTGTCAAAATATAGATGTATCTAGACATGTTTTAGTATATAGGTACATCCATGATAGAGCCAATCGGATGGTTGAGAACACTACAATTCATAGCTACAGATGCGTGTGTGACTCCCAGATGCAGAGGCCGGGGGTCATCATCCTCCTTTTCGAGAAAAAACAGACGTGTGTGTGAGAGCTCGCCACGCGGCTATTCTTGTCGAACACCCCATTAACCGTAAGATATGTATACGACGGTGCCAGTTATTGCACGTACACAACAGTACTCCCTCCTTTCCGGTTTATAGGGCTTAATTCAAAAATCTCACCAACCAAGATGGTGAGTGGTGGAATATTTTTTGTAGTTTGCAAAAGCACCTAATTAATGCTCTTGTTTTTCTCAAAAAATTATGTTTATCCATGCATTAATTGCAATGCATGCATGCATAAAGTACATGCATTGGTCAATTTTCTCTTAATACTTGCACGCAATGATTTAATGCACCTTGGAATCTGAACATGTGTTGGGGAACAACCAAATTGAGCCTTATAAAATGGAAAAACTAAAATTTTGAGATAAGCCCTATAAAACCGGAAAGGAGGGAGTAGAAAAATAAGTACTCCATCCGGGAATAGTGCCGCACTTGGAAACTAGAACCGTCAATAAATTTTGAGCTTGCGTCTCGTCACATTCCCAATTACTCCACGCTATATTGAATTGCAAACCTGTTCACACCGATCACAACCTAAACAGTTTCCCACTTAGGAGCGTATTAGTACCACGCTATATTGAATTGCAAACCTGTTCACACCGATCACAACCTAAACGGTTTCCCACTTAGGAGCGTATTAGTACTTGGTTATAAATACTAGTATGCCAAGATGACTGCACATTCCTCCTCAACTCCTCATCCACAAAAACAAACAAGTCATTCAGCATCCTTCCCTTGCGTCTGCCATGGCCAGCGTGAGTTCTGGGTCGAGAGATTGCCACCAGGGAGAGGCGAGCATGGAAGCGGAAGCACGAGAGATGTCCCGCCTCGCAGCGAGAGCAGCCGACATGTCCCGCCGCACGGAAGTAGCAGCACGGAGGTCCCGCCGCGCCGCTGAAGCAGCACGGAGGTCCCGCCGCACCGTCGATGCAGCAGACTGGTCCGGCCACGCCGCGGAAGCAGTAGAGATGTCTCGCCGCGCCACGAATGCAGCAGAGATGTCCCGCCGCACCGCGGCGGCCTGGGAAATTTTCTCGCGGGCAGGCAACGACTGTTACAGGCGCATGCATGCGATCATCCATAGCCATATGGATCAGATCTCCGGCTGGGCGAGGTTGCAGGATGACATGAAAGCCTCGTTTGAACAGGCTACTGGTGTCATCCGGCAACTAAGGGAGGGCAATGAGAGGCTCCAGGCCGAGCGCGACCTGCTGAGGGAGAAGATCGTCCGAAGTGCAGACCAACAGGAGGAGACCACTGCCTTGTTGAAGAGGACCGGCGTCATCGTCAAGAAACTTATGGACGAGAATGACATGCTCCGCAACGAGCGCCAAAGGCTGGTGGAGGAATTCGTGGATGTTCTCAAGCAGTGTCTTGAGGACACGAAAGAGCTCATCGCCGCTCGCTGCGGAGACTAGTTCCCGCGGCCTGCAGCAACGCATCAAGAAAGTAGAGATCAGCGAGCCAGATCCTTGTCTTCCTTCTTGTTTTGCCCTTGTGTATTTCGGGCGTAGCCGCATGTGGATTTTTTAATTATCTTTCTAATTATGTAAGACAATTAATCGTCCTTATCTTTCTGTGGAAGATCAATGTTGCGAGGCTAGAATGAAGAAAACTCTTGCTGTGGCGACCCTGGCATTGTTGTTCTTCTAGTTGCTGCTGGGCTTCCTTCAGTTTCCTGGTTTCTTTTGATGTAATAATCGGTTTAGGATGTGGATTTTGTCGTCGGTTGTGAAATGTTGGGTTCTAGCGCGGATGTTTGGCCTTTGTTGGCCTCTTGGGATGTTGCGATTTCAATCTGGTAGCTTTTAGTCCTTCGTGTTAGGCTGGAGTTGTGCTGAACTTCTTGTGAATTGTGGTGGTTTTCAGTAATGAAAATCGGAAGGGGCAAGCCCTTCTTTGATCAAAAAAAATTAATCGTCCTTATATATTCATCAGTCTTGCTATAAGTCGCAGTAGATGCTATATAGGTCCGTCGGATCTTACATTAAGATCCATGCTTTCAGATTTTCTTTTTTCTCTCTTAAATCTCAGTCGAGTGAGACATAGCCACGCCATTAAACAGAGGCTCGGGCGCCATCAATGGAGACCTTGGGAGAGAGGTGGACGGCAGATGGAGGTCAAAGGGCTCTCCTCCCGATAAGCATGCGCAGGGGTCTGATCGCACGCCTCTCGTACTCAAATAGCTACCCTGCACGGTGCCTCCTAGCTAATAAAAAATGGGGACGCGTGGCGGCACGTAAATGGTACTAGCAAGTAGAACGCCCAGGGTTTCAGTAATACTTGTGTTTCCGATTGTAACGTGACAACACTTGTTCCAAAATGACTTTGTTGATTGTTAATGTGTGCGCCTTCGCAAATCGGACTGCAAATTTACCACAGCATGTTGGTGCCATGTCATGGCACCAAGCCAAGTTCCATTATTTTCATGCGTGTTTTGGATTTACAGGAATTAAAAAACTAAGTTTCTCAATGTTTCCAACCCAGCCACGACGCCCAGAATTTTGAATTTCATTCCCATTTCTTGCATGGAACCTAGAAATTTACCCGAGGACACACATGTGATTTTTCAACCAACTTTGGTGCACTAGAACATGTGCTTGTATTTCAAATTTGAATTATGCACACAAAGGTGATACGTTCCCTCCCAGAACCATGAGCCTTCTTGAGAGAAGCTCCGATTTGCAAGAAGCTTATACCAACATTTGTTCCTATTCGGCCAATTTTTTTTACCACGGCATGGTACTACCATGACATGACACCATGCCAAGTTTCATGATTTTAAAACCAAGTTTCTCAATGTTCTCGACCGAGCCACGATGCCCAGATGTTTGAATTTTATTCTCATTTTTTGCATGGGACCTACTCCCTCCTTCCATCTATATAGGGCCTAATGTGTTTTTCAAGATAGCCTTTGACTATTGACAAGATTAATAGCACATGAGATGTATACTATGAAAATTATATTATTGGAAGCTCCTTTGACATACAAATTTGAAGGTATGCTTTGTGTAAGTTGCATGTCATATATTATTGCTCTAACGTTTGGTCAAAGTTAGCCTCGAAAAATGCATTAGGACCTATATAGATGGAAGGAGGGAGTAGAAATTCACCCGAGGACACAAATGTGATTTTTCAACCAACTTTGGTGCACGGGAGCATGTGCTTGTAGTTCAAATTTGAATTATGCACATTAAATGACCAAAAACTCAATTAATGTGTAAATAAGGCCAAACGAAGCCAGAATAATTCCAAAATTTAACAGGGCACTCATGTAGTTCTATGTTGCCTTTGTAAATAAACTCAAGGGGGACAACGTATATCGTTTCGCACTGAAAGGTGGCAAGTTCCCTCTCAGAACCACGAGCCTTCTTGAGAGAAGCTTCGGTTTGCAAGAAGCTTATACCAAAATCTGTTCCTATTCGGCCAACTTTTTTACCACAACATGGTAGTACCATGACATGACATCCATGCCAAGTTTCATGATTTTCGGACGTGTTTTGGATTTACAAGAATTTTAAAACCAAGTTTCTCAATGTTCTCGGCCGAGCCACGATGCCCAGATGTTTTGATTTTATTCTCATTTCTTGCATGGGACCTGGAAATTCACCCGAGGACACAAATGTGATTTTTCAACCAACTTTGGTGCACGAGAGCATGTGCTTGTAGTTCAAATTTGACTTATGCACATTAAATGACCAGAAACTCAATTAATGTATAAAAAATGACAAACGAACCTGGAATAATTCCAAAATTTAACAGGGCACTAATGTAGTTCTATGTTGCCTTTGTTAAGAAACTCAAGCGGGGCAGCGTATATCGTTTCACACTGAAAGGTGGCACGTTCCCTCTTAGAACCACGAGCTTCCAAATCGGCCCATTTTTTTACCACAACAGGTTAGTGCCATGACATGACACCATGCCAAGTTTCATGATTTCCAGGCGAGTTTTGGATTTACATGAATTTAAAATCAAAGTTTCTCGATGTTCTCGGCCGAGTCATGACGCCCGGATGTTTGAATTTCATTCTCATTTCTTCCATGGGACCTAGAAATTCTTCCAAGGACACACATGTGATTTTTCAACCCACTTTGGTGCACCGGAGCATGTGCATGCAATTCATATTTAGATTATGCACATTAAAAGTCCAGAAACTCAATTAATGTATAAAAAGGCCAAATGAACCCGAAATAATTCCAAAATTTAACAGGGCACTCATATAGTTCTATGTTGCCTCTGTAAATAAAATCAGGGGGGAGGCAGCGTATATTGTTTCGCCCACAAAGGTGACACATTCCCTCTCGGAACCACGAGGCTGGTTGAGAGAATCTCTGGTTTTGCAAGAGGCTTATACCAAAACTTGTCCCAATTCAGCCAAAAATTATACGTATGAAAACAGGGTTTTGATTATCCCAAACATCTCGCTACCTAGACCAATAATGTACAATGATTTGAATTCAACATAAAATGGATACAAATATTTGAATTGGAGAGCGTATGGTACATGTAGTTCATAGTGAAATATGATTACTGCTATATGTATGTTTTTTGTTATCAAGATAATATTTAAATTATTGTATAACTTGACAACAATCGTATTCAAATAAGGAAAATTGATTCAAATTTAGTCCATATGGTAGACGGCAATATATATGTTCACATGGTGGAGTAAAATGTTCATATATGATGGAAGATCAAAATGTACGACTACATCAATTATAAACCGCAAGGTCACCTAACGATATATTCGAATTCTACATAACATGGATTCAAAAATTGAAATTCGAGATCATGGCATATGTAATCATATAAAAAGGGACATTACTCTTTCTTTGGTGGGAATTGATTTGTTTTTTGTTGTTGTTGAGGGAAGTGCGAATCGATTTGGTACTGTGCAGGGTAATCTTGTTCTCCCGATTTTTTTTACATTTTTCTTGTAGTATTTTCAATGGCATCTATAGCAATATAGTAAAAGGGGACATGACTCTCTTGTGTCTTGTATGAATTGTTTTTTTACACGTTAAGTTTGTTCTGCCGAACAAGGAATCCGCACCTTGTTATCCCGAAATTTTCAAGCTCGAGTATCTTTTGTCTCGCCTGCTTTGAAACTCCCGCTTCTTCAACCCGCGCCGCGCCTTGTTATCCCAAAATTTGGACGCGCGCGAGAACTCCCTCCTCATCCAAAATCGCTCCCGCAGCCCAGACACGCGAAATCCCCCTTCTACCCCTCAGCCGGAAATGAAGCTCCACGTCGCGGTGTCAAAACCGGTGGGGTATGCTGGTAACTTACCCTACATTTCGGACAAGCACGTCCCTAAGCTTGGCTCCCCCCTCACCCTTTGCCCCCCCCCATTCGTACACCGAGGCCGCCAAAACCCGTGAAACCCCATGCTCCTCTGTCGGCCTCCCGACCGCCGCCCAGCCGGAGACTCTTCCCCGACTACGTCGTCCATCGCAACATCTCGCTGTCCCTCATCCACCGCACCGGATGAGGATCCGTTGTCGATCTCGTCGTCCCGCCGGATCAGCCGCCCCGTCCTCCACCTCCAAGGAGCTTCCCCGACGTTCGCCTCGTCTATCGCGCCACCTCAATCCCCACAGCGCTGTCTTGACCTGCCCCACCGGAACCACAACACACTCACCAATTCCTGCGATGAAGCCGAGGCCAACTCGGCGCCACCAAGGAGGTTCTGCACTCACCGCTGCATTTTATCTTTTATTCGATCTCACGGGGCTACTGGTGCTCGATACCGAGAAGACATGGCGTGTCTCCATCGACGGCGCCGTCGCCGGCCACATCATCCACGGCGTCTCTCCCCCATGTCGTTGCTTCCTCGGCGGCGACTTCCACAACGGCACTAGCTGCAGCTGCTCCGGCTCTCGCTCGCGCTGCGGCTCTGTTCTTGCTGTCGGTCGCGCTGCTGCACTGCTCCTGCTTTCGTTCGTGTTGCTGCTCTGCTCTTGCTCTCGCTTGCGCCGCTGCTGCTGCTGCACGACCTCCGGCAGCTACAAGAGTTGCTGCTTTAGCACTCGCTCGCGGTGCTACTGCACGACTTGCTCTCTGCTAGTGCGTTCCCTGCTCGAGCGTCTGCTGATTTAGATCACTGCTTCTCTGCTACTAGTGCTCGAACGCCCTAAACATCTATTGCAATGCTCTGTTACTAGTTCAATCAGTTTCGACAGTAAAATTCAGTTTCGACTGTGAAGTTCATTTTCTTCAGTTAAGTTCAGAGTGAACAGTACTTACAGCATTTGTCGGAGCGGCCGTGGCGCGGCTGATGCGTTTTACATCTAGCACTTTTTGGTGATGTATTTTATATCATCTATTGCAGATGATATTAGGGTCCCACTTTAGATTAACGTTGTCTGTCTTGTCATGCTTCAGCCTCGTCGCCGTACACCTTAGCGGAGCTGCTCCAGCAATGGAACCGTCCATCACAGCGGAGCATTACCCTCGGCGCCGTTTCCAGAGGCCTCAGATCTTCTTCCCCGCCTCCGACAGTCACACCAGCATCATCACCATCCTCCATGTCCAACCCAATGATGCTGAGGTCCACAAGGCTATGCCAAAGAGGTTGTACACTCGTCGCATCAGTTTGTTTCTCCATTCCTCTGTTCTTCCAATTCATGTGAGCCAAACACCCAGGTTGACTGAAATCCTATGTTTCCAAATGCTCTGTTTTGCACGTGCATTCCTATCCTATTCCTGTATTTTTCCTGTCCCTGCGTTTATAGAATCCTCCAATTCTAAGGAGCCCTTACAGATTTACTTCATTTTCAGATAGGCGTTAAAGAAAACTCTGTGTGTTATGTCCTGCTCCTGTCGTGCCGTCATCCACCCCACCTGAGGTGCACCATTGACAGAAGCGTTCACTGCAGCAGAGATCCCCCCTGCAGACTTCCTTTCGCCGCCTCAGATCATCATCCCCGTTGCCGGCAGCCATGCCAACTGCATTACCATCATCGACTGAGCTAATGAACCTGAGGACTACACAGTTCCGGAAGAGAGGTCGCAGTCTTTCGTGTTTGCTTACGTTATACATCGGTTATTATTACTTGCTACTTTATCGTTCAATCTTGAGTTTTGAATTGCCCATGGGTCTCATATCGAGCCAGCAACGAATAGTATATGTCTACTATCTGGTTCATCTGGGGTCTTCTATGTGGTTCATGTTGGGTGGGCAACAAACAATAGATGATCCATTGTCTATCTTTTTAAACTGAAGCTATAATCTACCTGCTATCATTAGTTTTGGATCCATCCACTCGTTTGCTACCATCAGTCTTGACTTTTGCATGCACCCCTTAGGCCTTACAAAATCTAACTATTTTTTTTATTATGCATGTCAGATATTGTACACAATCGTACTGAACATGTAGAGAAAAAGAGAAGAACGTTGCGTGCGAATATAATGTCATGCAGACGCCGCTCCATGGTGGGTGAAGTGCCCCCCCCCCCTCCTGCATTTCCAGATTGTATTCCAGAGGAAGATAACTGTTCAGATGGTGGGCGAGGTTGCATTGCTTACATTATACATCTTATATGTCATCAGCTTAGTTTAGATTTGCTTTGTGTGAATGCCACCTGTTTGGTTTCTATATCATACTCCCACCATTCCTAAATATTTGTCTTTTTAGAGATTTCAACAAGTGACTACATACGGAACAAAATGAGTGAATCTACACTCTAAAATATGTCTATATACATCCGTATGTGGTAGTAAATTTGAAATCTCTAAAAAGACAAATATTTAGGAACGGAGGGAGTATATGGGAATTATGCAATGCCATCTTCTTTAGCCAGGCATCATATACGTGAATCATGCAATGCCATCCTGTTTAGCCGGTCATCGTATATGTGAATTGTATTGTGCCATATTTTTTCCATAATGTATTCCATTTGTCAAAAATGTTTATACATTCATGTACTCTTCCTGTGCATCAGCCATTTGAGTCGGTCATGGGAAAATCTGGAGTGAAAACAAGGTCTTCTGAGCAGTCAGTGCTACCTGTCGATGCAGATTTCTTGCTGGTTACAGATAGCTCCTCAGAG
>NC_057802.1:455605739-455621788 GCF_018294505.1 Triticum aestivum | reverse complement strand
CTCTAACTTGGCTGGGTTATATTGCTCATATCATGCATATGGTGTCTTGCATTGCCATGCCATCTGCTTAGATTAGACATGCTTTGTGTGAATGCCTCATGTTTGCTTTCTATATCAGATATGTGAATTATGCAATGCCATGTTTTTCAGCCAGTTATCATATATGTGAATTATGCACCGCCATGGAGCCAGGCATCATATACGTGAATTATCTCATGCCATGTTTTTTTTCATTACGTATTCCATTTGTCGACAATCTGTGTATATTGAACTACTCTTCATGTGTATCAGCCATTTGAGCCGGTTATGGAAAAATCTGGAGTGAAAACAAGGTCTTCAGAGCAGGCAATGGTACCTGTTGAAGCATATATCTCGATGGTTACAGGGAGCTCCTCAGAGGAGGATTCAGAGACAGATGACCAGTCCTATATCCCACCTGAGGTGTATGCTCTAAGTTGCAATGTTTATATTTCTCATATGATGCATATGGTGTCTTGCATTGCTTAGTTTAGACATCATATGCACAATACTGAATTCTATCTGCTTAGTTTAGAGATCATACATGCGAGTGCCAGCTGCTTAGTATATGAATCAATTATGTCAATTATATCATGCCATCCTGTATACTTAGACAACATGTATGTGAATTATTTCATCCCAACCTATTTTAGAAAGACATCATATAGTTTTGTCATGTCATTCTGTTTAGGTACTCATCATATGTTGAATTATGCCATTATATCCTGTTAAGTTATCCATCATATATCTGAAACTGTGTCATGCTATCCTGTTTAGTTAGGCATCATATATGTGAAATTGTGTCATGATGTCCTGTTTGGTTAGACAACATATATGTGAATTACCACATCTGTCTATCATACAATGTCTGTACGTTCAATTTCTTTTCTTGTTTATCAGCCATTTGAATTGGAAGGGGTGATGGCAGTATCTAAGGGAGCAAAAACTCGTTCTTCACAAAAGACAGTGCTACCCGTCGATGCAGATAGAACCATGGTTGTACTGGCCCACAAACTAGCCCCACCACACATAATCGAGACTCTTCTAGATTGCACACTTACACCGTTGGGCAGAGAACCAGCTACAACCCATCTAACCGCAACCCCAGCGGATAGTAACCCACTTATAGTTGACAAAGCACCATGTCCACCACAGAGTACCCCCACACGAGCAATTTGTAAAGCTACTGCAGTGCCCAAAGCACGAAGACCACCACAACTAACCCAAACTCCATGTTTAAAGCAGAAGAGCAACTGTTCTCAGGTCAGATTCCGTAGCTATGGTCCATACTCCTTTGTTGTTGCCTCACTGTATTTACTCATACCAACTACTTTAGAATTTGAAGGATCCAATTGAAACTCCAATGGCGCAACAGGTATGTTTTAAACCTATTTCTTTCACTGGATTGCTGTTCTAACTTCTTGCTCTATGTTGATTTCAGTTTAAGTTGTATAAACAGTTATGTTCTCATGTGATGCACATTACAAGTGCTGCCAATGTTGTGTAGTTTCTCACACTTATATTCTGTCTATGCTGCTGTGTCTTAAAAATATATGAGTTGAACGGTGTCTCTATCTTGATTAGGGAACATAAACTAGAATGATATGGACAATACAGTGACCATAGTACATAGATATATGTTTGTTTCATGTTGTTATCATGTCCACCTTACTACTGAACCGGTTTACCAAAATGAGTTTCGTATACTACAAACTAAACCTGTGATGTGTCTGCTTGTTTCTCTTGTAGTATGCAAACAGAATATTGGAGAAGAGCACCCCACTATGCAATGGTAGAGAAAGTAATGCAGATAAGGTTCAAGATAGTGAGACAGCCCAGTTGGTCTCCAAGAAAGGTGATAAAAACGATCTTGTAGACAGTGAGAAAACCCCACAGTCCTGCGTTGATGTAGTGTTCGAGTTACTGGCCAGTACCGCTGTCACAAGCTCTTTGAACTCGCTGCCTGAATCACTTCGGCTTCTTCAGTTTCAGCTACAAGCTGAAAGGCATCAGTCAGCTGTGCTGCGGCAAGAAGCCGAAGGACTGAGGAAGTCCCTGCAGAATTCAGATGCGTACTTTCTTGTGCAACAGCAAGCGCTGGAGGATTTAAGCGCCAAACAAGAGAAAGTTAATAAGCTTGCTAAGCATCTTGCCAGCGTTATGGGTACCCAGGATATTGTTTCTTGAACTCTTCTGAAGTGGTTTCAGTTCTGGACTTGTTTTGCTGCGGCGTTTATATGCTGCTTTGTTCCCTATATTTGCACTGGTGGCGAAGTTTGATGCCCAGTGGATGTAATATGTGTAATAGCCGGATAGCCTAGCATAAGTTGCTTGCTTATTTATTTCCTTGTTGTCTTGTTTATTTGTTTGCTTGTAGTCAGTGCAGTTCTTTTTCCGCGGTTTGTTAGTGGCTGCAATAACCTATTTTTTAAAACTAGGCCACAATAACCATGGGCTAATATTTACTGTAGTGGCACTAGGCCTCCTACGGGCCGTAGAAACAGTGGGCCTTCTACGGGCCGTAGAAACAGTAGGCCTTCTACGGGCCGTAGAAACAATGGGCCTTCTACGGGTCGTAGAAACAATGGGCCTTCTACGGGCCGTATCATCAATGGGCCTTATACGGGCCGTATGATCGATTGGCCAAACATGGGCCAATAACATGCCGCATTATGGCCGTAAACGGGCTAGAGTTGGAATCGTCCGTTCATGGGCCGACCATAACGGGCCATCGTTAATAGGCCGTATTTGATGACACTATGAAAACGGCCCAACGTATTAACGGGCCACAAACGGGCCGACTGTAACCACGGGCTGAATTTGGCCCACAAGCAGAAAATGACAGTAACGGGCCGTAACTAAACGAATGCTGGAAATGAGCCCAAGAATAAATGGGCTCTGGGAAGGCCGAAAGATAACATGGGCTGGAAACGGCCCAACGGAATAACGGGCCATTAATGGGTATAAAGTGATACACTGTTCATTACGGGCTAGTTTCACCACGGGCCGTTAATGGGTATAAAGTGATACACTGTTCATTACGGGCCTGTTTCACCATGGGCCGTTAATGGGTGTAAAGTGATACACTGTTCATTACGGGCCTGTTTCACCACGTGCCGTTAATAGGCCAAGAGTTAGATAGGGCCTCATATGGGCCGAAAGACGTCATGGGCCAGAAGTGAAAATGGGCTGGAATCATATTGGATGGCCCAGATGACGCTACTGGGCCTAATTTGGATAGGGCGTAACGGGCCTTGGGTTAGCGGGCTGTAAATGGGCTATATGAGAACAGGTCGTTAACAGGCTTTCCATGGGCCGGCCCGTCACCTTTTGACCAAGTCAAACGGGCCGGCCTTTTCACAGGAATGGGCCTCTGTTGGGCCATGTCACGTGTCGACGTATCATAGGCGCCTTCCGTCCAATGAGTGGATGACATCTGTCCCAACGATGAGCCGACACGTGTTTCCTCCAGCCAATGATGATTTTACACGTGGAAAATCCCCATTGGTCGGGGCTGTTAACGGGTTATCGGATCCAAAACCCGACCCGATAGCTTAACGGCGTTCCGTTACGGTGGATGCCACGTGTCGGTCACCCTTGACGAAAGCACTTCTGTGACGCGCGATTTATCATCATGGAAGTGGACATAGGCCTAAAAGTGTCATGTGCCATTATCAGATGGGTTGTAAGCAGGCCATATTCAACGCGGGCGGTAATTAGGCCCAACTGTTACACGGGCCATTAACAGGCCGGTAGGCCAGTTGGGCTGAAATTTATCCACGAAGACTACGGGCCGTTAAGAGGCCTAAAGTTACTTCGGACAAGAAATAACCCAGTGTCTGCATGGGCCGTTAAATGGCCTAAAGTTAAACCGGGCCGACAACGTCCCAGGTACTCCACAGGCCGCTAACAGGCCGAAACTATTATCGGGCCTAACTGGTAAACGGGCATTTAACAGGCTGAAATACAAACATGTCTTAGAATGGGCCCAAAGGTACAATGGCCTGTTAACGGGCCTAATCCGATATGGGCCATAATTTGGCCGAAAACATGGCAGGCTGTGAACGGGCCTGATCTGCTATGGGCCTGAATTTGACCCAAAACATGGCAGGTTGTTAATGGGCCAGCCCACTAGTGTGTGAAAAAACATGGTGGGCCTTTAGCTGGGCCGGCCTTTTCACCGAAATGGGCCTCTATTGGGCCGTGCCACGTGTCAACGTATCATAGGCGCCTCCTGTCCAATGGGTGGATGACATCTGTCCCAACGCGGAGCTGACACGTGGTTCCGTCGGCCAATGAGAATTTTACACGTAGAAAATCCCCATTGGTCCGGGCTGTTAACGGGTTATCGGATCCAAAACCAGACCCGATAGCTTAACGGCGAGCCGTTACGGTCGATGCCACGTGTTGGTCACCCTTGACGAAAGCACTTCTATGACGCACAATTTATCGTCATGGAAGTGGACACTTCCGTGATGATAATTTTGGTAATGTCATGGAACACTTCTACGACAGCACAGGTATGACTATCTTGATTCTGTCATAAAATCTTCATGGATGTACATGCATGACAGAAAACGTGACCTACTGTGACAAACACGTATCATCACAGAAGTGTCTTTTTTGTAGTGTATATATGATATACATGTTATTGATGTGTACCTCACTAGTGCTTATAGTAGCCCCTGGGTATTTGATACTTCTTTGGTTGCTAAGATTAGTAACTCAAAACAAGAGTTGAATAAACGGAGACTAGTTAAGGGTGAGGTGACGATGTGTGTTGGAAGTGGTTCCAAGATTGATATGATCATCATCGCACACTCCCTATACTTTCGGAATTAGTATTAAACCTGGATAAATGTTATTTGGTGTTTGCGTTGAGCATAAACAAGATTGGATCGTGTTTATTGCAATAGATTATTCATTTAAGTCAGAGAATAATTGTTATTCTGTTTACATGAATAAAACCTTCTATGGCCATACACCCAAGATGAATGATTTACTGAATCTCGATCGTACTAATACACATATTCATGATATTGAAACCAAAAGATGCAGAGTTGATAATGATAGTGCAACATATTTGTGGCACTTCTGTTTAGGTCATATTGGTGTAAAGCGCATGAAGAAACTCCATGCAGATGGGATTTTGGAATCACTTGATTATGAATCATTTGATACTTGCGAACCATGCCTCATGGGCAAGATGACTAAAACTCTGTTCTCCGAAACAATGGAGCGAGCAACAGACTTGTTGAAAATAATACATATCAATGTATGCGGTCCGATGAGAGTTGAGGCTCGCGGCGGGTATCGTTATTTTCTGACCTTCACAGATGATTTGAGCAGATATGGGTATATCTACTTGATGAAATATAAGTCTGAAACATTTTAAAAGTTCAAAGAATTTCATAGTGAAGTGGAAAATCATCGTAACAAGAAAATAAAATTTCTACGATCTGATCGTGGAGGAGAATATTTGAGTTACGAGTTTGGTCTTCATTTGAAACAATGCGGAATAGTTTCGCAACTCACGCCACCCGGAACACCACAGCATAATGGTGTGTCTGAACGTTGTAACCGCACTTTATTAGATATGGTGCGATCTATGATGTCTCTTACTGATTTACCGCTATCGTTTTGGGATTATGCATTAGAGACAATTGCATTCACGTTAAATAGGGCACCATCTAAATCCATTGAGACGATACCGTACGAACTTTGGTTTAGCAAGAAACCCAAGTTGTCATTTCTTAAAGTTTGGGGCTGCGATGCTTATGTGAAAAAGCTTCCACCTGATAAGCTCGAACCCAAATCGAGGAAATGTGTCTTCATAGGATACCCAAAGGAGACTGTTGGGTACACCTTCTATCACAGATCCGAAGGCAAGATATTCGTTGCTAAGAATGAATCCTTTCTAGAGAAGGAGTTTCTCTCGAAAAAAGTGAGTGGGATGAAAGTAGAACTTGATGAGGTGATTGTACCTGCTCCCGAATTGGAAAGTAGTTCATCACAGAAATCAGTTCCAGTGATTCCTACAACAATTAGTGAGGAAGCTAACGATAGTGATCATGAAACTTCAGATCAAGTTACTACTGAACCTCGTAGGTCAACCAGAGTAAGATCCGCACCAGAGTGGTACGATAATCCTGTTCTGGAGGTCATGTTACTTGACCATGACGAACCTACGAACTATGAGGAAGAAATGATGAGCCCAGATTCCCCAAAGTGGCTTGAGGCCATGAAATCTGAGATGGGATCCATGTATGAGAACAAAGTATGGCTTTGGTTGACTTGCTCGATGAATAAATAGATCTTCAAGAGGAAGACAGACGCTGATGGTAGTGTTACTATCTACAAAGCTCGACTTGTTGCGAAAAGTTTTCGACAAGTTCAAGGAGTTGACTACGATGAGACCTTATCACCCGTAGCGATGCTTAAGTCTGTCCCAATCATGTTAGCAATTGCCGCATTTTATGAAATCTGGCAAATCGATATCAAAACTACATTCCTTAATGGATTTATTAAAGAAGAGTTGTATATGATGCAACCAGAAGGTTTTGTCAATCCTAAAGGTGCTAACAAAATGAGCAAGCTCCAGCGATCCATCTATGGACTGGTGCAAGCATCTCGGAGTTGGAATATACGCCTTGATGAGTTGATCAAAGCATATAGTTTTATACAGACTTGCGGTGAAGCATGTATTTACAAGAAAGTGGGCGGGAGCACTACAGCCTTTCTGATAAGTATATGTGAATGACATATTGTTGATCGGAAATGATGTAGAATTTTCTGGAAAGCATAATGGAGTATTTGAAAGGAGTTTTTCAAAATAAAGACCTCGGTGAAGCTGCTTACATATTGAGCATCAAGATCTATAGAGATAGATCAAGACGCTTGATAAGTTTTTTCAATGAGTACATACCTTACCAAGATTTTGAAGTAGTTCAAAAGTGGAACAGTCAAAGAAGGAGTTCTTGACTGTGTTGCAAGGTGTGAAATTGAGTAAAGACTCAAAACCCGACCACGGCAGAAAATAGAAAGAGAATGAAAAGTCATTCCCTATGCCTCAGTCATAGGTTCTATAAAGTATGCTATACTGTGTACCAGACCTATTGTGTACCTCACCATGAGTTTGGCAAGAGGGTACAATAGTGATTCAGGAGTGGATCACTGGACTGCGGTCAAAATTATCCTTAGTGGAATAAGGATATGTTTCTCGGTTATGGAGGTGACAAAAAAGTTCGTCGTAAAGGGTTACGTCGATGCAAGCTTTGACACTGATCCAGATGACTCTAAGTCTCAATCTGGATACATATTGAAAGTGGGAGCAATTAGCTAGAGTAGCTCTGTGCAAAGCATGGTAGACATAGAAATTTGCAAAATACATACGGATCTGAATATGGCAGACCCGTTGACTATACTTCTCTCACAAGCAAAACATGATCACACCTAAGTACTCTTTGGGTGTTAATCACATAGCGATGTGAACTAGATTATTGATTCTAGTAAACCCTTTGGGTGTTGGTCACATGGTGATGTGAACTATTGGTGTTAATCACATTGTGATGTGATCTAGATTATTGACTCTAGTGCAAGTGGGAGACTAAAGGAAATATGCCCTAGAGGCAATAATAAAGTTATTATTTATTTCCTTATTTCATGATAAATGTTTATTATTCATGCTAGAATTGTATTAACCGGAAACTTAGTACATGTGTGAATACATAGACAAAACATAAGTGTCCCTAGTATGCCTCTACTTGACTAGCTCGTTTATCAAAGATGGTTATGTTTCCTAACCATAGACATGTGTTGTCATTTGATGAACGGGATCACATCATTAGGAGAATGATGTGATGGACAAGACCCATTCGTTAGCTTAGCATTATGATCGTTACAGTTTCATTGCTACTGCTTTCTTCATGACTTATACATGTTCCTCTGGCTATGAGATTATGCAACTCCCGAATACCAGAGGAACACCTTGTGTGCTATCAAACGTCACAACGTAACTGGGTGATTATAAAGATGCTCTACAGGCGTCTCCGAAGGTGTTTGTTGGGTGGCATAGATCGAGATTAGGATTTGTCACTCCGTGTATCGAAGAGGTATCTCTGGGCCATCTCGGTAATGCACATCACTATAAGCCTTGCAAGCAATGTGACTAATGAGTTAGTTGCGGGATGATGCATTACGGAACGAGTAAAGAGACTTGCCAGTAACGAGATTGAACTAGGTATGATGATACCAACGATCGAATCTCAGGCAAGTAACATACCAATGACAAAGGGAACAACGTATGTTGTTATGCGGTTTGACCGATAAAGATCTTCGTAGAATATGTAGGAGCCAATATGAGCATCCAGGTTCCGCTATTGGTTATTGACCGGAGATGTGTCTCTGTCATGTCTACATAGTTCTCGAACCCGTAGGGTCCGCACGCTTAACATTCGATGATGATTCGCATTATGAGTTTATGTGATTTGATGTACCGAAGGTTGTTCGGAGTCCCGGATGAGATCACGGACATGACGAGGAGTCTCTAAATGGTCGAGACATAAAGAATGATATATTGCAAGGTTATATTCGGACACTGGAATGGTTCCGAAGTGTATCGGGTATTTTCCGGAGTACCGGGAGGTTACCGGAACCCCCGGGGGGTTAATGGGCCTTCATGAGCCTTAGTGGAAGAGAGGAGGCAACAGCCAGGTGGAGGCACCCCCCAAGCCTAAACCGAATTGGACTAGGGTTGGGGGCGTCCCCCCTTTCCTTTCTCTCCTCCTCCTCTTTCCCCCTTCTCCTTGTAGGAATAGGAAAGGGGGGGCGAATCCTACTTGGAGTAGGACTCCCCCCTTGGGCGCGCCACACTTAGGGTCGGCCTCCTCTCCTCCCCCCCTTTATATACGTGGGAGGGGGCACCCCAAAGGCACATCAAAGTTTCTCTTAGCCGTGTGCAGTGCCCCCTCCACGGTTACACACCTCGGTCATATCGTCGTAGTGCTTAGGTGAAGCCCTGCGCCGGTAACTTCATCATCATCGTCACCACGCCGTCGTGCTGACCGAACTCTCCCTCGGCCTCAACTGGATCAAGAGTACGAGGGATTTCATTGAGCTGAACGTGTGCTGAACACGGAGGTGCCGTACGTTCGGTGCTGAGATCGGTCGGATCGTGAAGACGTACGACTACATCAACCGCGTTGATAAAACGCTTCCGCTTTCGGTCTACGAGGGTACGTGTACACACTCTCCCCGCTCGTTGCTATGCTTCTCCTAGATAGATCTTGCATGATCGTAGGAAATTTTTTGAAATTACTTCGTTCCCCAACAATGACACCTAGATCGGATATGAACTCCTTCATCCAGACTCCTTCATTTGCTGCTTCTGAAGCAGCTATGTACTCCGCTTCACACGTAGATCCCGCCATGACGCTTTGCTTAGAACTGCACCAACTGACAGCTCCACCGTTCAATATAAACACGTATCCGGTTTGTGACTTAGAGTCATCCGGATCAGTGTCAAAGCTTGCATCGACGTAACCATTTACGACAAGCTCTTTGTCACCTCCATAAACGAGAAACATATCCTTAGTCCTCTTCAGGTATTCCAGGATGTTCTTGACCGCTGTCCAGTGATCCACTCATGGATTACTTTGGTACCTCCCTACTATGCTAATAGCAAGGCACGCATCAAGTCTGGTACACAGCATTGCATACATGATAGAACCTATGGTTGAAGCATAGGGAATGACTTTCATTTTCTCTCTATCTTCTGCAGTGGTCGGGCATTGAGTCTGACTCAACTTCACACCTTGTAACACAGGCAAGAACCCTTTCTTTGCTTGATCCATTTTGAACTTCTTCAAAACTTTTTCAACGTATGTGCTTTGTGAAAGTCCAATTAAGCGCCTTGATCTATCTCTATAGATCTTGATGCCCAATATGTAAGCAGCTTCACCGAGGTCTTTCATAGAAAAACTCTTATTCAAGTATCCCTTTATGCTATCCAGAAATTCTATATCATTTCCAATCAACAATATGTCATCCACATATAATATTAGAAATGCTACAGAGCTCCCACTCACTTTCTTGTAAATACAGGCTTCTCCAAAAGTCTGTATAAAACCATATGCTTTGATCACACTATCAAAACATTTATTCCAACTCCGAGAGGCTTGCACCAGTCCATAAATGGATCGCTGGAGCTTGCACACTTTGTTAGCATCCTTTGGATCGATAAAACCTTCTGGTTGCATCATATACAACTCTTCTTCCATAAATCCCTTCAGGAATGCAGTTTTGACATCCATTTGCCAAATTTCATAATCATAAAATGCAGCAATTGCTAACATGATTCGGACAGACTTAAGCATCGCTACGGGTGAGAAGGTCTCATCGTAGTCAACTCCTTGAACTTGTCAAAAACCTTTCGCAACAAGCCGAGCTTTGTAAACAGTAACATTATCGTCAGTGTCATTCTTCTTCTTGAAGATCCATTTATTCTCTATGGCTTGCCGATCATCGGGCAAGTCAACCAAAGTCCATACTTTGTTCTCATACATGGATCCCATCTCAGATTTCATGGCCTCAAGCCATTTCGGGGAATCTGGGCTCATCATCGCTTCCTCATAGTTTGTAGGTTCGTCATGGTCAAGTAACATGACCTCCACAACAGGATTACCGTACCACTCTGGTGCAGATCTTACTCTGGTTGACCTACGAGGTTTGGTAGTAACTTGATCTGAAGTTTCATGATCACTATCATTAGCTTCCTCACTAATTGTTGTAGGAATCACTGGAACTGATTTCTGTGATGAACTACTTTCCAATTCGGGAGCAGGTACAATTACCTCATCAAGTTCTACTTTCCTCCCACTCATTTCTTTCAAGAGAAACTCCTTCTCTAGAAAGGATCCATTCTTAGCAACGAATATCTTGCCTTCGGATCTGTGATAGAAGGTGTACCCAATAGTCTCCTTTGGGTATTCTATGAAGACACATTTCTCCGATTTGGGTTCAAGCTTATCAGGTTGAAGCTCTTTCACATAAGCATCGCAGCCCAAATTTAAGAAACGACAACTTTGGTTTCTTGCCAAACCACAGTTCATAAGGTGTCATCTCAATGGATTTAAATGGTGCCCTGTTTATCGTGAATGCAGCCGTCTCTAAAGCATAACCCCAAAACGATAGCGGTAAATCAGTAAGAGACATCATAGATCGCACCATATCTAATAAAGTGCGGTTACGACGTTCGGACACACCATTACGCTGTGGTGTTCCAGGTGGCGTGAGTTGCGAAACTCAAATATTCCACATTGTTTCAAATGAAGACCAAACTCGTAACTCAAATATTCACCTCCATGATGAGATCGTAGAAACTTTATTTTCTTGTTACGATGATTTTCCACTTCACTCTGAAATTCTTTGAACGTTTCAAATGTTTCAGACTTATGTTTCATCAAGTAGATATACCCATATCTGCTCAAATCATTTGTGAAGATGAGAAAATAACGATACCCGCCGCGAGCCTCAACACTCATCGGACCGCATACATCAGTATATATTATTTCCAACAAGTCTGTTGCTTGCTCCATAGTTCCGGAGAACGGAGTTTTAGTCATCTTGCCCATGAGGCATGGTTCGCAAGCATCAAGTGATTCCAGAAGCCCATCAGCATGGAGTTTCTTCATGCGCTTTACACCAATATGACCCAAACGGCAGTGCCACAAATAAGTTGCAGTATCATTATTAAACTTATATCTTTTGGCTTCAATACTATGAATATGTGTGTCACTACTATCGAGCTTCAACAAAAATAGACCACTCATCAAGGGTGCATGACCATAAAAGATATTACTCATATAAATAGAACAACCATTATTCTCTGATTTAAATGAATAACCGTCTCGCATCAAACAAGATCCAGATATAATGTTCATGCTTAACGCTGGCACCAAATAACAATTATTCAGGTCTAAAACTAATCCCGAATGTATATGTAGAGGTAGCGTGCCGACGGCGATCACATCGACTTTGGAACCATTTCCCACGCGCATCGTCACCTTGTCCTTAGCCGATCTTCGCTTAATCCGTAGCCCCTGTTTCGAGTTGCAAATATGAGCAACAGAACCAGTATCAAATACCCAGGCACTACTGCGAGCATTAGTAAGGTACACATCAATAACATGTATATCAAATTACCTTTCACTTTGCTATCCTTCGTATCCGCCAAATACTTGGGGCAGTTCCGCTTCTAGTGACCAGTCCCTTTGCAGTAGAAGCACTCAGTCTCAGGCTTAGGTCCAGACTTGGGCTCTACACTTGAGCAGCAACTTGCTTGCCGTTCTTCTTGAAGTTCCCCTTCTTCCCTTTACCCTTTTTCTTGAAACTAGTGGTCTTGTTGACTATTAACACTTGATGCTCCTTCTTGATTTCTACCTCCGCAGCCTTTAGCATCGCGAAGAGCTCGGGAATAGTCTTGTTCATCCCTTGCATATTATAGTTCATCACGAAGCTTTTGTAGCTTGGTGGCAGTGATTGAAAAACTCTGTCAATGACACTATCATCAATAAGATTAACTCCCAGTTGAGTCAAGTGGTTGTGGTACCCAGACATTCTGAGTATATGTTCACTGACAAAACTATTCTCCTCCATCTTGCAGCTATAGAACGTATAGGAGACTTCATATCTCTCAATCCGGGCATTTGCTTGAAATATTAACTTCAACTCCTGGAACATCTCATATGCTCCATGACGTTCAAAACGTCGTTGAAGTCCCGGTTCTAAGCCGTAAAGCATGGCACACTGAACTATCGAGTAGTCATTAGCTTTGCTCTGCCAGACGTTCACAACGTCCGGT
Source organism: Triticum aestivum (assembly GCF_018294505.1). Lineage (NCBI taxonomy): Eukaryota > Viridiplantae > Streptophyta > Magnoliopsida > Poales > Poaceae > Triticum > Triticum aestivum. The sequence continues at coordinate 455,608,911 of NC_057802.1, read as the reverse complement.
GTTGCTCCTGCAGCGGGTCTTGCACCTAGCGGTGCTTCCAGGATGTAATTGTTCTGTGCAGCTATGAGGATAATCCTCAAGTTACGGACCCAGTCCGTGTAGTTGCTACCATCCGTTTCAACTTAGCTTTCTCTAGGAACGCATTAAAATTCAAAGGAGCAGTAGCACGGGCCATTGATCTACAACAACATAGACATGCAAAATACTATCAGGTACTAAGTTCATGATAAATTAAAGTTCAATTAATCATATTACTTAAGAACTCCCACTTAGATAGACATCCCTCTAATCATCTAAGTGATCACGTGATCCAAATCAACTAAACCATGTCCGATCATCACGTGAGATGGAGTAGTTTTCAATGGTGAACATCACTATGTTGATCATATCTACTATATGATTCACGCTCGACCTTTCGGTCTCAGTGTTCTGAGGCCATATCTGCATATCCTAGGCTCATCAAGTTTAACCCGAATATTCTGCGTGTGCAAAACTGGCTTGCACCCGTTGCATGTGAATGTAGAGCTTATCACACCCGATCATCACGTGGTGCTTGGCACGACAAACTGTAGCGACGGTGCATACTCAGGGAGAACACTTGTACCTTGAAATTTAGTGAGAGATCATCTTATAATGCTACCGCCGTATTAAGCAAAATAAGATGCATAAAGGATAAACATCACGTGCAATCAATATAAGTGATATGATATGGCCATCATCATCTTGTGCCTTTGATCTCCATCTCCAAAGCACCGTCATGATCACCATCGTCACCGGCTTAACACCTTGATCTCCATGAAAGCATCGTTGTCGTCTCACCAACTATTGCTTCTACGACTATCGCAACCGCTTAGTGATAAAGTAAAGCAATTACATGGTGATTGCATTTCATACAATAAAGCGACAACCATAAGGCTCCTGCCAGTTGCCGATAACTTTTACAAAACATGATCATCTCATACAACAATTTATATATCATCACGTCTTGACCATATCACATCACAACAAGCCCTGCAAAAACAAGTTAGACGTCCTCTACTTTGTTATTGCAAGTTTTACGTGGCTGCTACGGGCTTAGAAAGAACCGTTCTTACCTACGCATCAAAAACCACAACGATTTTTCCTCAAGTGTGTTGTTTTAACCTTCAACAAGGACCGGGCGTAGTCACACTCGATTCAACTAAAGCTGGAGAAACAGACACCCACTAGCCACATGTGTGCGAAGCACGTCGGTAGAACCAGTCTCATGAACGCGATCATGTAATGTCGGTCTGGGCCGCTTCATCCAGCAATACCGCCGAATCAAAGTATGACATGCTGGTAAGCAGTATGACTATTATTGCCCACAACTCTTTGTGTTCTACTCGTGCATATAACATCTACGCACAGACCTGGCTCTGATACCACTGTTGAGGAACACAGTAATTTCAAAAAAAAAACCTACGATCACGCAAGATCTATCTAGGAGATGCATAGCAATGAGAGGGAGAGTATGTCCATGTACCCTCGTAGACCGAAAGCGGAAGCGTTTTATCACCGCGGTTGATGTAGTCGTACGTCTTCACGATCCGACCGATCCTAGCACCGAACGTACGGCACCTCCGTGTTCGGCACATGTTCAGCATGATGACGTCCCTCGTACTCTTGATCCAGTTGAGGCCGAGGGAGAGTTTCGTCAGCACGACGGCGTGGCGACAATGATGATGAAGTTACCGGTGCAGGGCTTCGCCTAAGCACTATGACGATATGACCGAGGTGTGTAACCGTGGAGGGGGGCACCACACATGGCTAAGAGAAATTTTGATGTGCCTTTGGGGTGCCCCCTACCATGTATATAAAGGGGGGAGGGAGGAGGCCGGCTGGCCCTAGGGGGGGCGCCCAAGGAGGGGAGTCCTACTAGGACTCCAAGTCCTAGTAGGATTCCACCAAGAGGGAGAAAGGGGGAAGGAAGGAGAGGGAGAGGGAGTAGGAAAGGGGGGCGCCGCCCCCCTTCCCTTTTCCTATTCAGACTCCAAGGGGGGGGGCGGACTGCCCTCGCCGCCCTCCTCTCTCTCCAATAGGGCCCATGGTGGCCCATTAGTTCCCCGGGGGGTTCCGGTAACCCCTTCAGCACTCCGGTTTTACCCGAAACTATCCGGAACACTTCCAGTGTCCGAATAACATGGTCCAATATATTAATCTTTATCTCTTGACCATTTCGAGACTCCTCGTCATGTCCGTGATCTCATCCGGGACTCCGAACAACCTTCGTTACATCAAATCACATAACTCATAATACAAATCGTCATCGAACGTTAAGCGTGCGGACCCTACGGGTTCAAGAACTATGTAGACATGACCGAGACACATCTCCGGTCAATAACCAATAGCGGAACCTGGATGCTCATATTGGCTCCTACATATTCTACGAAGATCTTTATCGGTCAAACCGCATAACAACATACGTTGTTCCCTTTGACATTGGTATGTTACTTGCCCGAGATTCGATCGTCGGTATCATCATACCTAGTTCAATCTCGTTACCGGCAAGTCTCTTTACTCGTTCTGTAATGCATCATCCCGTGACTAACTCATTAGTCACATTGCTTGCAAGGCTTATAGTGATGTGCATTACCGAGAGGGCCCAGAGATACCTCTCCGAAACACGGAGTGACAAATCCTAATCTCGATCTATGCCAACTCAACAAACACCATCGGAGACACCTGTAGAGCATCTTTATAACCACGCAGTTACGTTGTGACGTTTGATAGCACACTAAGTGTTCCTCCGGCATTCGGGAGTTGCATAATCTCATAGTCATAGGAACATGTATAAGTCATGAAGAAAGCAATAGCAATAAACTAAACGACCATAGTGCTAAGTTAACGGATGGGTCTTGTCCATCACATCATTCTCTAATGATGTGATCCTGTTCATCAAATAACAACTCATGTCTATGGCTAGGAAACTTAACCATCTTTGATTAGCGAGCTAGTCAAGTAGAGGCATACTAGGGACACTCTGTTTGTCTATGTATTCACACATGTACTAAGTTACTGGTTAATACAATTCTAGCATGAATAATAAATATTTATCATGATATAAGGAAATATAAATAACAACTTTATTATTGCCTCTAGGGCATATTTCCTTCAATTACTTTGCACAATCGAGATGACAACCATGAGATGC
>NC_057802.1:455595138-455605461 GCF_018294505.1 Triticum aestivum | reverse complement strand
TATACTTAGCGACGGCCTCTTCGCTTAGAGGCGCTTCCAAGAGCTTAGTGGCTGGGCATGCAACGTATAGAGGCAGACCTCAAGACGTTGGAGGCTGGTATAGAGGCGGCAAAATATCAGACTCCGACTACACTAAATACACACAAGTGGAAATTATATATGGTTTATGATGATGTCGAAGCCCAGGGTGGCTAGCTAACCAAGCCTGCCCGAAGTGAAGATGTGGGCCAGAGACCAGGGTGCAACAGGGGGAGGAACCGGCCTAGCCTAGACCTGTTCTCCAAGCCAGGGGCGGCGGCAGCCAAGATCGCATCTGGTTACTCTGTAAACCCTAGACCTCCCTATCTATATAAAGGGAGATCCGGGCGTCCCCTAGAGCATCCAATGTAAGATCAACAAACTCTCGGTAGAAACCTCATACACCATTGTAATCCTCTACACGAGGTATCCCCCACCATGAATAATAAGAAGAAGCATGATCTAGGGTATTACTCTTCGAAGGCCCGAACATGGGTAACCTGTGTGTGTAGACTCTATTCCGGTACTTCCAACCTCTTCATGAACCCTACCGAGGGATCTGACAGTATTTTACATCATCGGTTTATGGAGAGTAAATGTTATAACAAAATTGAATTCAACAGAATATGACTCCATTGGGTTGGATTTGGTGGCACTCGCAAAGAATGCGAGCAACCTGGCGGCCGTTACACAACTTGTCATCACTCTTCAGCGAGGACATGTTTGGGAGCGCCTAAGAGCATCTACAGCTGGGCGCTCAAAAGGCCAAAAAACCTTATACGCCCCGGCGGACAGCCTGGTCGCTGATCGGTCGAATAAAACCGACCCAGACGGACGTCCCATACCGGCCCTGAACGCCCGGGCTGACCGGCACCCCACATATCCAGCCCAAATATGTGCGGATATGAGGAGGCCTAGACGCACTCGGGCATGCCCGCCATGTCGGCTCTGGCCCACGCTGGCCCATCCCAACCCCACATATATTCTTTCCCATCCGCTACCCAGACCAAACCTTAGTCACTCCACTTTGCCCTCAAGCTCCCTTCCGGCGATCTCCGACCTTCTTCGGGATGGCGGGCAACAGATCTGAGTCCTTCGTCATCCGATCTATGGACTGGGACCTCATCCTCCGTGGGTCTGAGGAGGAGATGGTTGTCCACATTGCACTCCACCGTACCTGTGAGGAGAATGCCTGAAAACAGTCGGACTTGATCCAACGAGAATCCATAGCTTCCGCAGAAATGCCAGAGACGATGAGGTCTGTCTGCACACCGACCCCTTCGTTCGCTCTGAGTCAGAGGTGCACACTCGCCTCGCGTCCGATGAAAATATGGTGCGGCGTTCCCACCGTGCGAGGCATCAGGCAAGAGAGGCTATGGCAGCCCTCGCGGTACATGCCGATGAGGCGGAGCCACACTCTTCGATGTCGCGACATCGTCGTGGTGGATGTGTCGGGCTCCGACCATGATGGGTTCATAGTTGACCTCACATTGACTGACAACATGCAGGCCACGGACTCCAACGACGAAGAGTAGGACATGGGAGACAGCCGCGCCTCGAGTCCCATGAGTCGGTGCATGTCTCATGTCCTACTCTAACTCGTCGGCGACCGCACCTCCACTTCGAGGGGCTTAGCCGGCCGCTAGACATGGATACGGAGGAAAACAAGGGCGGTCGTCAGCGAAAATTTAGACTAGTTTTATGTTGCATGTAATTGTACAGATTTGAGGTTTCTTCATTCATGTATCCGGTTTTGAAAGAGAAAATTTGAGGTGTGACCTAGATGACCCCTTGTATTTGTTACCAGACAGCCACACTCAGCAAACGCAAACCCTCAAATCCACGTGTGTGGATCATATAGCACAAATTCATCACAATTTAATAGTTCAACAAAGCAAAATAAATCATAGTTCAACAAATCCGGACATGTCAAAATGAAATTGAAGTCCGAGCGTGATGGATGAGTCGTTGGGCGCCATCTGCGTCGCCTCCTCTGTCGTGGATAGCCCTGTTGCCTACTCTGCCTCCATCTTTGTCACCTACTCTACAACAATCATCTCCGCTATCACCGCCTCATACTCCCTATGTTTGTTTATCTCCTTCTACCTCCTGACGAGCCATATCTTCCCTTGCTCATCCAACAGGCTTGTGTCCGCCAACATCATCCTCGAATCCTTCGTATCTCGAGCAAGTTGTAACCTCTCCTTCTCAATCTCTATTATCCAAAAGCCTGGACCTTCTCAATCTCCCATTTGAGACTAACGATGTATGCAACTAATTGATCATGTCCGACATGAGAATGCAAGGTATTGATCGAAAAGGGGCAAGAAAATATACCATGCCCTGCTGTGTCATTTCATTGAATAGGACGTGGGCAGACTAGGCGCCGCCGCTGCCCGTGCTTGTTCACGCCCGTTGGAGCTGCGACGAGTGACACACACTGTCCTCCGGCGCCCGCATTGCCGGAAAACCATCAGGAATAGCCCAATCGGTCGTCGGATGCGGCTCCACTGGGTGGACTTGGGGATTTCTATACCTCTTTCTTCCCGCTTTGCGGTTTGGTCGAGTCACTGATTAATCAGGTCATAATCGCGACACGTAGAACGCTAATGACTTGTGGGTCCCGTGTTAGTCCAGCACCCACTGTGTGTGAGGTGGAGACGGGCGCAGAGCCACCAATCCTCGGAATCATAAAAGTGCTGGCCCAGCCCAGCCAGCGTGCCCATCAATCAATCCGCGGAATCTATCCCCCCCGCAGCAGACGCCATGGCCGCCGCACCGACGCCGCAGCCCTTGCTCCCGGTGACCAACCCCTCCTCCGGGGGCGGCGGCTCTGCCCCGTCCGCCGGCAGCGGCCTCACCGACTCCGCGCTCGCCACGCCGGCCTTCCGGCTCTTCCTCAGCAGGGTCTCCGACACGGCGCGGCGCTCGCTCGCCGACCGCCGCCCCTGGACGGAGCTCATCGACCGCTCGGCCATCTCGCGGCCGGACTCCCTCTCCGAGGCCACCTCGCGATTGCGCCGCAACCTGGGCTACTTCCGCGTCAACTACGCCGCCGTGGTGGCCTTCTCCCTCGCGGCCTCCCTCCTGGCGCACCCCTTCTCGCTGCTCGTCCTCCTCGGCATCCTCGGCGCCTGGTGCTTCCTCTACGTCTTCCGCGCGCCCGACCAGCCCGTCGTGCTCTTCGGCCGCACCTTCACCGACCGGGAGACGCTGCTCGGCCTCGTCGTCTCGTCGCTGCTCGCCTTCTTCCTCACGTCCGTCGCCTCGCTCATCATCTCCGGCCTGCTCGTCGGCGGCGCGCTGGTGGCGGTGCACGGCGCGTTCCGCATGCCCGAGGACCTCTTCCTCGACGACTCGAGCTCTGTGTCAAGCGGCAACACTTCCCACAGGCTGCTCTCCTTCCTCGCGTCGCCCGGATCTGGTGTTTGAGCCTGCGCGAGATCTGGTAGCCTTCTTGCATCAACGAGTTCATCTCAAGTCTGAGTCTAATTTCGCGAGATCTGATTTTGGTTTTAATATGTATCTCCAGTTATTCAAAGATCCGCGTGAAGCTGTATTCTCTCGTATTTGACCAGATGTTAAGCATTAGCAAATTGATCACTGTGCACTATGAATCGATTGAGCGTTAGCAAATTGATCCGCATTATTAGCTGTATTCGCTCGTATTTAACCAGATTGTTCATATACAGGTTTTATGGTTTCCACTGTGTCTGCCTTTGCCTGTAGTTTTCTTTTTATCTACTCCCTCCGTTTCTAAATATAAGTCTTTTTAGAGATTCCAACAAGGGATTACATACGAAGCAAAATGAGTGAATCTACAATCTAAAATATGTCTACATACATCCGTATGTTGTAGTCCATTTAAAACCTCTAAAAAGACTTATATTTAGGAACGGAGGGAGTACTTGTTCGAACTCATTTTGGTGCCTGAATTTGGGGTTGTGGTGAGATATTTCGTCGGTCCTTAGAAAACAGTTTCACTTCAGAGCATCTACGTCCGGCCTCCTCAAACGCCTTTATACGTGGCAGCCTCGAAAGCTCGGTCAGTGACCGGACATAAAATTGTGACCCAGTCGGCCTTCTCAAATTGGCTTTATACGTCTAGGCCAACCAGCACCCACATATCCAACCCATGTCTAGAATGAATATGAGGATGCCTGGACCCATCCGTGCGTGTTCGTCACATCGGACCAGACAGACTGGTGCCACCACAAATTAACCAAGTCCGTCAAAATCCAACGCCCTCCTCCTGCGTTCATCCTTCATTTTCTGCGTCCGAGCCCTCGCCGTCCTCTATCATCTGTGTCACCCTAGATGATGTTGCCACCCGCCGCCATGGATGTTGCCTCAGAGTCGTTTGTGGGGCTCCCATCCGTGGCGACGAGCTGCAAGGCAAAGAACGTCGTCCGGAGGGAGCGGCGAAGGAAGCAACGCGAGTGGGAAGTGGTAGCCAAGGATTTCAAGGACGCCCGCGTTTGATGTTGCGGGATCCAAATTGTCCTACGTTTGATGTTGGGAGAACATCGTGCGCTAACAAGAAAAGAACGACAAAGATACCCAAGGCAAGAGGTCCAATATTCACAACATTTGAGGATGTTTTGTTGGTTAAATCTTGGTTGGCCACAATCATGGACCCTATACGTGGCACAGAGCAAGAGGGCAACAAGTATTAGGAGAAGATCCACAAACACTATCATGAAAAGAAGGAATATGTGGTGCCGCATCCTATCAATACCACATGCAATGTGGCCTCTCTCCAGCATAGATGGCCGTCATCCAAGACAACTTGAACAAGTTTGTCGGCCACTATGCTTTCGTGCTTGGCCAGAATCAAAGTGGGATTAGAGTCCAAAGTCACGTAAGTTGAATTGCTTCGTTTCGTCATTGCTAGTTTTTATATCGGCTAACTTTATTGTTTGATGGATGGTGTTGGCGGACACTTTGTACCAACAAACCGAGAAGAAACAATTCGGTTTTAGCCATTATCGTTGGATGAAATTGAATGGCCAACCAAAGTGAAATTAACTTGCGGAAGACCTTAAAGCTGGCAACAAAAGGTTGAAGAAAAATGATGGTTCAAAATCCAATCAATCCATTGATTGGATGATGAAGGTGAAGAAGTTGTTGGGAAGAATGATGACAGTAGAGAAAACCGTCAATACCCTTGGTAGGGTGGCGAACGCGGCCAGAAGTGCCAGAGCGGAGGTTGCACAAGGGGGTTACCCAGGTTCAGCCCTTGTATTGAGGTAATACCCTACATCATGCTTTTGATTTGTATTCATGGTGGTGCGCCTCGTGCGAGGGGGTTACAATGGAGAAAAGAATATGGCTACCGAGACTACAATCTATGTTGTAGATTAGAATGGTTACCCCTAGCCCCGCCTATATAGACGATGGGGGCTAGGGTTTACATTGGGGGTTTAACCGACCTCACGCTGCCACCATCATGGCTTGCACGCCAAGATGATCTCTTGATCTCTACGTGAGCCTCTAGACCCCCCTTGATGCTGGGTCTTCATCGAGCACCCTGGACCTTGGGGCACGCCTGCTGCCGGGCTTCCCATGGAGAGGCCATCCCGGGTGTATTACACCATCAGTAGGCGCCGAGCGTGTCCGGAGTTGGAATCTTGTCATCTTCAGGAATGAAAACGCGGGCGGGCTCCTCAACAACCTAGGTGTGTCTTCATGAGTCCAACGACAAGGGGTTTTCGGGCCTACCGAGTGCACGATATGTGGGACGACACCTTTATGAGTTCAGAATGACCAGCAGGGGGCTCCGAGGGCTCGGGCTTCCCAGCGTGCTCCATTTATCCTGTGGCCTTTGTGGCATGAGGTTGTATGTCCACCTGCATGTTCTTCATTGTTTTGGAGTGTCGTGCCTTGAGATCCACCTGCCCGGGATACCGTGACTTCATAGTTTCGGGGAACCTCATCTCGAGCTTTGCACTCTAGTTATTGAGGCGTCGCCAGCCCACGTCCCGTCATTACTGGCAAGAAAGTTGAAAACATTAGTCCAACAATATGTATGTTGACATGAATTACCAAACCACCAAGAAAGCAAATGTGCTTTCAATACGTGATGGCTTCGTATTTGGTCTATCCTACGGAGACGAGAGGACATAGACCTTTTCTTTACCTAATAATAAAGGACGGAAGCTTTCATAGTTCTCCATACGTCACAGTTTTATATCCGTCAATTATATGTCAACTATAAAAATCAACGGCTGAGATTTAAAAGGCGAAAAACGAGTTTTCTCTCGCGAGGTGGTACTAATCCTCTCGCGAGGTCACAGCAGAGTTTTCTCGCATAAGGTGGAGTCCAACAATATGTATGTTGACATGAATTACCAAACCACCAAGAAAGCAAATGTGCTTTCAATACGTGATGGCTTCGTATTTGGTCTATCCTACGGAGACTAGAGGACGTAGACCTTTTCTTTACCTAATAATAAAGGACGGAAGCTTTCATAGTTCTCCATATGTCACAGTTTTATATCCATCAATTATATGTCAACTATAAAAATCAACGGCTGAGATTTAAAAGGCGAAAAACGAGTTTTCTCTCGTGAGGTGGTACTAATCCTCTCGCGAGGTCACAACAGAGTTTTCTCGCATAAGGTGGCAGCCGGCCCAGTAAAAAAAAAGGCATCAGGGAGAGGGATCAAACTCGCAACCTCTCATGCAATGCAGCACATGAAGCACGAGATGACCTGTCCACTGTTGTGTGTTTAAGTAACAATCATGTTGCCTATTAAATAGTTCCGTCTCGCTTTTATACACACTTTGCTACCGATTTATATATGTCAATAAGCGGTCGGCGCAATACGAGGACGACGGGCTTTGCATGTGCCAACGTAAGAACCTTTGCCACCTAGATGGTGGTGGGCGTGTTGCTGGAGCAGCCAGATGGTGGAGGTGAAGGTGAGGCCCTCGGGTAGCGCTACTGCAGCAAAACAGTGGGGCATGGCGCGCGAGCTCCCGGTTCCGCCGTAAAGGGAAGGGAGAACCGGGTGCGACGGGGCGAAGCAGCCCGGTGGAGTGGTGGCGTGGTGCCGAGGCGAGCAATGGAGGCAGCGGGCGCCATGGCGGATGCGAGCAGAGCTCGTAGCGTCGAAGGAGAGAGGTGACGGAGGAGACCACGGTCTTAAAAGAGAGGGGAGTGCGGCCGGAGGAAGGAGGCCACCGCGGACGGCGCATGGGTGCGGGCCATGGGCATCGGGCGCGAGCACATGCCCCTGGGTGTGGGTGATGGCGCGAGTCCGGCTGTAGTAGGGAGTTAGAGTTTTTGCCCTGAAAATTTGTTGGCGGCGGTGACTACACGTTGCAGAGATGCCCAACTTCATGGACGAATCCAGTCACCGGCCCTGGCGCTAGGGGCGACGGCAAGGTGTGCGCGCTGGCTTCCAACGACGTGAGGCGTGAAGCAGTATTGGTGGGTATGTCAAGGCTAGAGCAGGACTAAGAGTGCTACGACTCTGTGCAAGGATGATCTCCTATAGTAGCTGTTTATCGTCAGGCTCGTCCGCTGCTAGGTAAAGCCCGTGTTAAAAAACCTATTGATGAATTTTAGCACAAACTTTCCGTTTCAATAAACTAAATTTGCTTGCAGCCTCAAAGAGCAGCGTCTGCGAACTCTCATACAGTATGCATGGCTTTTGTATAAATGTGCAGCTAATCCAAGTTCTAAACTGCATAACATGTCCATCGTCATTAGTATCAATTTTGTGCTGATGCAACTATCATTAGCTTCTGCAGATGAGTAGATGCTTTTTGTCAAGAGGAGTACATGGGATGCAAAAGTATTCCATTCTTAACTATATTTTCATCCTTTTCTAAAAAAAAATATTTTTTCATGGTCATGCTTTTTCCAGTGAGTCAGCATGGCTTAGTTTTTATTAACACCCTCTGTACTAGAGTTTACGTATGCTTTCTTTGACACCCTCTGTACTACAATATGTATATTTCCTTGCCGATGTGTGTGCTTTGCTGAAGCACATGCGTGCCAATCAGATCAATCAATGGTGAGGATTGTTGCTGACTGACGGTGTGACACAGGGGATGTGAGGATTCTGGCGGACTGCGGAGCTCCCATGGATCTGTGGCGTTTTCAGCAAAAATATTCAAAAATTTGAATTTGAACGCTACATGTATTGTTAATTAAAGCAGCAACTACTCCCTCTGTCGGACTGCGGAGCTCCCATGGATCTGTGGAGTATTATATTTCATGGAAGGTACTAAGCATTTAGACAAACGTCTCGCATTCAACTCTCGCGGTTGCATTTTTTTGCACTGAATTTGTGAAAAATAAAATATATAATATATTGTAAAATTAAAACTGCCCATGTAGGGATCAAACTCTCCACCTCAGCCTTCAAACGCAGGCGCGAAGATGACCACTGTGACACTACCAAATTTTATGGCTAAATGACTATAAAACATATGTATACGTAGCTTATATAAATTTGAATTTGAAATTCATTTAAATATTTTGAATAGTAACCGCTCGGTATTTGTCGGTAACCGTGGCAAGAGCAACTCTAGCAGACCCCGCATCCCGCCGGCCAGCAAAACGTGTTTCCAGTTCGCGCAGAACCGTTTTTGCGGGCCGGCGCGGGCTGGCACAGATGCAGACCCCCCAAACGGATCCGTAAAAAAGTATATTCGCGGAATATGTTTTTTTACGGGTCCCCTTCTGCGGGTTCTGCTCGGGCACCACCGTGACGACCCGCAAACAGAAAAACTGCAAATCTCGCATTTGACATAGGGTTTCACAAACAAGTTCAAATTCAAACGACATAAATAGTTTTACGCGCAAATAAAAGCCAAGTTCATTACGACAAACGCAAAAGAGGGCCCTGCAAAGGTTTGCGCCCATGTCCGGCATCATCTTGGTCAATCTTCACTCCGCGCCATCGAGTCCATCTTGAAGTTCATCGGCGCCACCGAATCCACCTCTGGCGCTTGTTCCAACTCCCGCACCGAAATCATCCACATTGCCACCATATGGAGCAGAGAAAACATCATCAGAACTGTAACACGGACCGGCCGATGCGACCATTCTCCTCTTCAAGATTTCTCTCCTTGCCATATCATGCCATGTTTTGGTGAGGTCGTCCATGTCATTGCGGTTCATTGACATGATCTTGTTCTCTTCGGCGAGCAACATGGACATGGATTTGTTTTCAGCGACGCGTGCTCTTCTCTCCTCGATGGCAGCTTTGCGCAGCCCCTCTTCCTTGAGCAATTGCCACTTTTCTTGCTTCTCCTTTGCCTTCTTCTCGGCCAATTCTTTCTTGATCTCCAACGACTTCAACAACATCGACTCGTTGGATTGCACCATGGCATCAATCTTCTCCCTCAAGCTCGATGCTTCTTGCTCTCTCTTCATCTTCTCCTTAGTCTTCTTGTCGTCATCGGGCTTGTGCAAATTTCTTGGGCCATCATCATCCTCATCTTCATCCATGTTTGTAAGTGAGCCTCGCTTTGGTGGGGATTCTTTGTCGATCAACTTCCACTTCTCGCACTATTGGAGCAACTCCCAAAAATGCTCTAGTTTGAAGAATCTGCCTTCCGAAGCTTCCATGTCCTTGTATCTATGTTGAGCAATCTTGTCCTACACAATGTGAACAAAGTGATCCAATCATTCCCATGATGCAATATGATGATGCACAACTCGAACAAAGGCAAAACAAACTCACATAGTCGGAGTCCACGGTGCCACTTGGAGGTGCATTGCGTACTTGCTCCAAGCAAGCTGCCCAACGGCTGCACATAGGCTTGATATTCTCCCAACGCCCTTGAAGCGACCGAAATGTGCGTGGAGTCCTATTGGGATGCTTTGCCATAATGCGGAAGTATTAATCTTCGATCCTTTGCCAATATCTCTTGGCGGTTTGAGAAGTACCTGTGCATGCATCAAGAGACACCGCACTCCATGCCTGGATCAAAGCTTGATCTTCCAAGATCGTGTAGTTCTTCGATCTTTGGCGTTTCCCAGTTTTTGCTTGTGATTGCTCATACGCTTCCGCTTCGATCTCCTCCAATTCGTCCGCACAACCATGATCATCCACGCCGCCCACCGTTTCATTGTAGTCGAACGGTTCGAAAGGGGCTTGATCAATGTCAACCGCTTTCATGTCCAACAAGTTCACGAACTCGGTTGTTGCATTGTTCGAACCACCGCTATAGCGAACGATAACAAGTCACGAGTTATCGAGAATAATGGCGGAAATGAAAGGAAATCGCAAAGACCGAAGACGCATACCTTCCGGCCATTTTGTCGAACACCTCGCTCGTGGGGGG